>NC_134362.1:200654181-200771681 GCF_048569485.1 Anomaloglossus baeobatrachus | reverse complement strand
GTGAACCTCCACTGCCAGTCACTAGCCAGGGCATCTATAGAGTCTTCTTAGGGTCTCAGGTTCCTGATCGGTGACAGTTTCAGAGACTGTATAGGGACTGGCGAGGAGAGTAGGGACAGCTTCAGGTGAGGATAGGAGGTGTCCCACCAACACTCTCACTAGTTAATGGCCCCCACTGTTATTGTGTCACCAGTGTTCCCTTTGTTGTGTTTTTTGTTGTGCATCAGGCGCGCATAGGTCTGAATGCTCCCGCCATACTTGTCTTACCCGGCAAGTGGGACACTAGCTGAGTGTTTCAGCTGCAGCTGCTTTGTAGCCACACTCCTTCAGGTTTAAGTAGAGGTGTTTCCCAATGATCTTTGCTGAAGATACCAACTAATTTTTCTCTGGCCGCCTTGGAGGTAGATTCTGCTGTGTAGTTTTCTTGTACTCAGGCTTTACGTATTTTTGTTGCTATACCCCCCTGTTTGTCTTACCTTACCTGGTGTCTTGTTACTGCAGCGGTGGGTCTAGTGAACCTCACATGCCCCTCACTAGCCCTCATCTATAGGGTCTTCTTAGGGTCTCAAGTTCCTGCTTGGCGACAGTTGAGGAGATTGTGTAGGGACTGGCGAGGAGAGTAGGGACAGCTGCAGGAAAGGATAGGAGATATCCCATTGTCCCCTCTCAATAGTTCCAGGGCCCCCTGCTGTTATTGTGTCCCCCAATGTCCCCTTTGTTAGTTGTGTATTGTTGCGCGTAAGACGCATGCATGTTTGAACACTCCTGCCATGCTTGTCTTACCTGGCAAGCATGACACTAGTTGAGTGTTTCACCTGCAGCTGCTTTGTAACCACGCCCCTTCAGGTTTAAGTAGAGGTGTTTCCCAGCAATCCTTGCTGAAGATACAAACTGTTCTCTGGCTGCCTTGGAGGAAGGTTCTGCTGTGGAGTTTTCCTGTACTCAGGCTTTATCATTTTTGTTGCTATTCTCCCGTTTGTCTTACCTTACATGGTATCTTGTTAGTGCAGCAATGAATCTAGTGAACCTCACCTGCCCCTTACTAGCTAGTGCATATATAGGGTCTTCTCGGGGTCTCAGGTTCCTGCTCAGCGACAGTTGCGGAGACGTGTAGGGACTGGCGAGGAGAGTAGGGACAGCTGCAGGTGAGGATAGCAGGTGTCCCACCTACCCCTCTCAGCTCCAGGGCCCCCGCTGTTATTGTGTCCCCAGTGTTCCCTTTGTTGTGTTTTTTGTTATGCGTCAGGTGCTCATAGGATTGAATGCTCCCGCCACACTTGTCTTACCCATCAAACGTGACACTAGCTGAGTGTTTCAGCTACAGCTGCTTTGTAGCCATGCCCCTTCAGGGTTAAGTAGATGTGTTTCCCAGCAATCCTTGCTGAATATACAAACTAATTGTTCTCTGTCCACTTTGGAGGAAGGTTCTGCTGTGGAGTTTTCCTGTACTCAGATGTTATCCTTTTTTGAGAAGGAAAAAAAGTGATCCAGCTCAACTGGGGCAAAGTCCGGCATGCAAGAATAACACTCTGGCAGTGCAAGGGTCCAATAGAAGAAAGAAAAATCCAGCTTCCGGAGTAGTAGTAAAACTGATGCAAAATTTTATTAAAGAACGTAAAAATTAATATGATGACAAAAATAGGGAGCCCATATGCGGCGTAAGGCTACGCGTTTCGAACGCTGCCAGCATTCTTTGTCAAGCCTGAGGCTTGTCATCATATTAATTTTTACGTCCTTTAATAAAATTTTGCATCAGTTTTACTATTACTCCGGAAGCTGGATTTTTCTTTCTTCTGTTATCCTTTTTTGTTGCTATTCCTGCTTGGTGACAGTTGAGGAGAATGTGTAGGGACTGGTGAGGAGAGTAGGGACAGCTGCAGATGAAGATAGGAGGTGTCCCATTGTCCCCTCTCAATAGTTCCAGGGCCCCCTGCTGTTATTGTGTCCCCCAATGTCCCCTTTGTTATCTGTGTCTGAACACTTCCGCCACGCTTGTCTTACCTGGCATGCATGACACTAGCAGATTGTTTCTCCTGCAGCTGCTTTGTAGCCACGCCTCTTCAGGTTTAAGTAGATGTGTTTCCCAGCATTCCTTGCTGAAGATACAAACTGATTGTTCTCTGGCCGCCTTGGAGGAAGGTTCTGCTGTGGAATTTTCCTGTACTCAGGCTTTATCTGGTGATGAGAGTAGGGACTGCAGCAGGTGAGGATAGGAGGTGCCCCACATCCCCTCTCACTAGTTCCAGGGCTCCCGCTGTTATAGTGTCCCTGGTGTTCCCTTTCTTGTGTTTTTTTGTTATGCATCAGACACACGTAGGTCTGAACTTCCCCGCCACATCCACCAAGTGTGAAAAACTCTCCAAGACTTTTGGAACCTCCTGAGTTGACGCCTTTGTGTATTAAATCTTAAAAAGGCAAATTTTGGAAGCAAAGTCTGCACATTTGCTCGGATAATTGGGATTTGGTTATAATGAGATGTAAATAGTCTGCTAATGAGTCATTGCGACAGAAGAAAAGTCATTCCTTCTCTGACTGCTGATATCCCTTGGCAAAACAGCTCCGCTTTGCAGGGAGCAGGGGTCAGCGCGCTTTTTCTCCGGTTGGTTGGAACACATTTGCTGACCAGCTTGCAATCAGTTCCAAGCCCTCCGGCTACAGAAGTCTAAGGCTATTACGGGCTCATGCGTTGACCTGGCCTTCCTGGGATTTGAATTTCCCATGCACCAATTCTGTATTTCCAATTCTGTCCCTGAAATTAATCACATCACTCATTTTGTGCTTCCCTCTTTTCTTTTTATAGACCAACGCAAACCCAAATGTCCAAAAATCTCCTTAAGATCCGAGTAAACAAAATTTGTCATCTGATTTGGCAGCGAATGTTGCAGAAAGCAGAATCTGCTGCGCCCCCCCGAGGGGGTCCGGACCAGATTGCAATTCATGAAGAGGGACTGACTAAGGAGCATGAATTCACCCGAAATTAGCCATTTATCAAGAAGCAAATAACCTCCAGCAACGAGGCGGGAGACGAGCGCTTCTTCAAAGGGTTCTGAAGACTTTTTTTTTAAATAACATTTTCAAATGCAAATAGGAAAAAAAAATAGGAAAAAAATTTAAGGGGAATTTTTATTTTTGAGCGTTTAGTGCAAATTTCCAATAATTGCTTTCTTAAATGCAACATTTTACATTGGAATTAATCTTAGAGAATGTGGAAAGGAACTGTCAGTCTCCATTGATTACTTCATTCAACGCGGGCGCCAGGGTTTCCGTGCCGGGTAAAATATGAATAGATGATAGAAGCCGTCATTCAGGGGCCGGGGCGCGCTTTACATCTAGACTGTACGGTATTATAAATATGTTTGGGAAGAAAAAAAATTCAGTCTGTGCAAACAGAGGAGGATATCTGCAGAGCGCCTGTGGGATGACACTTAAAGGGATACTGTGACGGTAAAAGTTAACACTAAGGACGTAAAAAGCAATACTTATTTACTAACAATTTATCATTGCAGTTTTTTTTTCTCTTTTCTTTTGTGACTTTCTATACACAATTACATTCTAAATTTTTGCAGTTCCCATATCGGCCACTAGGATGCTGACTTCACTTTTAAAATTGAGGTAAAAAACCCTTATATTTATTTAAAAATTGTCTATTGTTGAATTTTTTTTTATTTTTAGTTTTATCGGTAACTTTCCATATGAGAATATATTTTTTATTTTTTGCAGTTCCCTCATTGGCCACTAGGGCTCACACTTCACTTTTAAAATTCAGGTAAAAAAACCCCTTATATTTATTTAAAAATACTTTTACATTGAAATATTTTTTTTCTTGTTTTAATTTAGATTTATCGGTAACTTTCCATATGACAATATATTTTTAATTTCTGCAGCTCCCACATTGGCCAGTAGGGATAATAATTCACTTTTAAAATTGAGGTAAAAAAAGTTATATTTATTTTAAAATTGTTTATCATTGAAATGTTTTTTTTCTAGCTTTTTTATTTAGTTTTATCTGTGACTTTCCATATGATAATGCATTTTTAATAGATGCAGTTCCCACATTGACCACTAGGGCACACAATTCACTTTTAAAATTGAGGTCGTAAAACATTTTATATTTATTTAAAAATAATTTATCATTGAAATGCTACTTTCTTTTTTTTGTTTTATTTGTGACTTTCAATATGACAATATACTGTATTTTGAATAGTTGCAGCTCCCACATCGGCCACTAGGGCGCACACTTCACTTTTTAAACTGTGGTTATAAAACTTTAGAATCATTTAAAAAGTTTATCATTTAAATGTTTTTGTTTTTCTTTTGTTTAGTTTTATCTGTGACTTTCTATATGACAATACATTTTGAATAGTTGCAGTTCCCACCTCAGTTACTAGGGTGCACACTTTACTACCTCAGTTACTAGGGTGCACACTTCCTATTGATATCACCTGAGTGTCCCTCCTCCTTGCTACAGCTGAATGTTCACTCACTTATCTGACCGACAATTCCTCAGTGTCCCTCCTCCCTGCTGTGGCTGAATCTTTACACACACCTAGCCTGATTTTCAGTTTCTTGGTTTCTTTTCATTTTAATACTGAATATTTGCCCACTTAGCCTGAGTCAGAGCTCCTCAATGTCCCTCCTCCATGCTGTTGCTGAATCCCCCCACCTAGCCTGATTGATATCACCTTAGTGTTCCTCCTCCCTACTGCAGCTCAATCTTCAAACGCTTTATCTGATTTACAGTTCCTCAGTGTCCCTACTCCTTGCTACTGAATCTTCACAAAAATTGCCTGATTAACAGCTCCTGAGTGCCTTTACATCCTTATGCTGAATTTCTGCCCATTTGGCCTGATTGACAGCTCCTCAGTGTCCCTCCTCCCTGCTGTTGCTGAATGTTTACACCCCTGGCCTGATTTTAAGGTCCTCAGTGTCTTTCCATTTTGTTAGGCGCCGCTCACATCAGCGTTAATTTGCCGCAGGGCCGAATCCGTTGCAGATGCGTTTCGGATCGGTTCATTTCCAATGGAGTCGTGGCGGGATGCAGTCACATGCGGTTGCGTGCGTCACACACGGCCACATGTGGCCGCATCTTACCACGACTCCATTGGAGGTGAATTGAGCTGGAGCACATCTGCAAAGGATCTGGCCCTGTGGCAAAATAACGCTGATGTGAGCGGCGCCTGAATTTTTGCCCACATAACCTGATTTAGAGTTCCTCAGCATACCTCCTCCCTTCTGTTGCTTAATTTTTGCACACCTAGCCTGATTGACAATTCCTCAGTGTCCCTCCTCCCTGCTGTTACTAATTCTTTTCCCACATAGCCTGACTGAAAATTCCTTAGTGTCCTTCCTCCCTGTCATTGCTGAATTTTTACCCACCCAGCCTGATTGTCAGCTTCTCAGTGTCTGTCCACTTTGCTGTGTTTTGTTTGCTCATTCAGCCTGATTGACAATTCTTCAGTGTGCCTCCTCCCTGCTGTTGCTGAATCTTTATCCAACCAGCCTGATTGTCAGCTCCTCAGTGTCCCTCCTCCTTGCCGTTGCTGAATCTTTACCCACCCAGCCTGATTGTCAGCTCCTCACTGTCCCTCCTCCCTGTCGTTGCTGAATCTTTACCCACCCAGCCTGATTGTCAGCTCCTCAGTGTCCCTCCTCCCTGCCGTTGCTGTATCTTTACCCACCCAGCCTGATTGTCAGCTCCTCACTGTCCCTCCTCCCTGTCGTTGCTGAATCTTTACCCACCTAGCCTGATTGTCAGCTCCTCAGTGTCCCTCCTCCCTGTTGTTGCTGAATCTTTACCTACCCAGCCTGATTGTCAGCTCCTCACTGTCCCTCCTCCCTTACGTTGCTGCATTTTTACCCACCTAGCCTGATTGTCAGCTCCTCAGTGTCCTTCCTCCCTGCCATTGCTGAATATTTCCCCACACAGCTTGACTGACAATTCCTCAGTGTGCTTCCTCCCTGCTGTTGCTGAATGTTTCCCCACACAGCTTTATTGACAATTCTTCAGTGTCCCTCCTTCCTGTCATTGCTGAATCTTTACCCACCCAGCCTGATTGTCAGCTCCTCACTGTCCCTCCTCCCTGCCGTTGCAGTATCTTTACCCACCCAGCCTGATTGTCAGCTCCTCACTGTCCCTCCTCCCTGCCGTTGCAGTATCTTTACCCACCCAGCCTGATTGTCAGCTCCTCACTGTCCCTCCTCCCTGACGTTGCTGCATCTTTACCCACCCAGCCTGATTGTCAGCTCCTCACTGTCCCTCCTCCCTGCCGTTGCAGTATCTTTACCCACCCAGCCTGATTGTCAGCTCCTCACTGTCCCTCCTCCCTGCCGTTGCAGTATCTTTACCCACCCAGCCTGATTGTCAGCTCCTCACTGTCCCTCCTCCCTGACGTTGCTGCATCTTTACCCACCCAGCCTGATTGTCAGCTCCTCACTGTCCCTCCTCCCTGACGTTGCTGCATCTTTACCCACCCAGCCTGATTGTCAGCTCCTCAATGTCCACCTTGCTATGTTTTGTTTGCTCATTCAGCCTGATTGACACTTCCTCAGTGTCCCTCTGCCTTGTTGCTTAAATCTCACACTGCTCAGTACAAGCCGCAGCCCGGCTGAGTGGGTGGAAACTGAATTCACCATCTATAGCTGGACTCATTTTCATGTCAGCATTCTACAGCTGCTCTTGCATTGATTTTATAATAAGTACACCGGCCTCATCATATCCAAGAGATCTATTTACTAACGTATGTCATTTGTATCAGAGATTCCTTTAATATTTATTTATTTATATAAAATGAGAACACCTATTGAAGCTGAAAACCTCTGAGGCGCTAATTCCTTCTTGCTCATCGTTAGATTCCTTGGACCATTGTTGCAAATTAACAATCTTGCAATTTTTATTCCATAAGGAACGCGGTCGTCTTAATTGTTGCAAATTAACAATGTTGCAATTTGTATTCCATAAGGAACCCGGTCGTCTTGCACAAGTCCCGGTAATTTTGCTGCTTTTTAGGTCTCACATTATATTTTTTCCTTCTTGCAATATTTCTTTTTTTTTTCCCGCTTGACAATTGAGTTTTCGCTAAAAATGAGAGAAGCAGCTCCTATACATCAAGGGCGGCCATGGCTGAGAGGCTTTAAGATGAATGTCACATGGGGGTTAACCACAGAAAGATATGACTGTGATATGACATCTGACCGCGCGAGCGCAGCTCTGGGGGTCACGCACAGACGTGGACGGGGCCACACATCAAAGACATACAATAATAAGCAGAACATGGTCCACAGCGTTAAGTACACCAGAGGTAGGGTTGACATATTTCACTCAACGTCAAGCGGCGCCCAAGGCCAATGCCGGTCACCGGCTGCCGAGCGGTGCCAGCCCATGCAAAGAATGTCAGGAAAGCAATATCTGGTGGAGGAGAGAACGAGCCGCCTGTCAGGCCACGATCCTTCAAGACGGTTTTCACACATGACCAAAGCCATGATGATCCAAAATGGGATCGGACAGCTGCGATTGCCGAGCAGACGGACAGCGCCGGAATTACTAGATCCTTCAGAGATGGTCAAAATGCAAGAAAAAAAGTCATTTTATTTATTCCATCACACATTCATTCATTCATTCCATAATTTATTATATTACATAATTCAATCATTCATCCCATCTTTAATTCCATCATTCTTTCATGCATTTGATCATTCATCTCATCATTCCGTTAATTCATGCATTCTACCATTTTATCATCCTATAATTCCATTGTTCTCTCCATAATCCCATTTTAAATTCCATCACACATTCATTCATTAATTCATTCATTCATCATATTACATAATTCAACCATTCATCCCATCTCTCATTCCATCATTCTTTCATGCATTTGATCATTCATCTCATCATTCCATTAATTCATGCATTCTACCATTTCATCATCCTATAATTCCATTGTTCTTTACATAATCCCATTTTAAATTCCATCACTCATTCATTTTTGCATGCATTTCATTATCTCATTCCATTGATTAATGCATTAAATCATTTTTTTCATCCCATCAATAATTTATTTATTCCATTATTCATGCACTAAATCATTTTATAATATGATCATTTTATCATTCATCTCAACATTCCATCACTAATTCCTGAATTCTATCTTTTTATCATCACACCATTCCATCATTAATTCCATCTTTCATTCATCCTATCGTTAAATTCATCATTCCATTAATTTATGCATTCTATAATTTCATTATCTTATTCCATCATTAATGCATTTCATGATTTGATCATTCATCTCATCATTCATTTAATTCATTCCGTCATTTTATCATCCCATCATTCCATTGTTCATTCCTTAATACCATATTAAATTCATTCATTCTTACATGCATGCTTTTCATCATTCCATCATCTTATCATTCATTCCATCATTCCATTGATTAATGCATGACATTTTTTTCATCCCATCAATAACTTATTATTTATTCCATCATTCATGCATTCCGTTATTCATTCATGCACTCAATCATTTTGTCATATGATCATTTTGTCATTCATTTATCTCAACATTCATCTCAGAATTTTATCATCCCATCATTCTATAATACATTCCATCCTTCATTCTTTCGTTCGTGCCATCATTAAATTCATCATTCCATTAATTCATGAATTTTATAATGTAATCATCTTATCAATTACTAATTCATTCATTTTGTATTTTATTCTATCATTCATCCATCTTATCACTCCAGCAGTCATATTATCATTCATTCAGTCACTAATTTCTGCATTCTATCATTTTATCATCCCATCATTCTATAATTCATTCCATCACTCATTTCAGCATTCATTTTATCATTCATCCATCTAATTAATCACTCCATTATTCATTCATGCATTCATTTTGTCATATGATCATAGTATAATTCATTCCATCAGTTATGCCATCATGATTTCCATAATATCATCATTCAATTATACATGCATTTCCTCATCCCATCATTTTTAACATTCATCTCGTCATATATTCCATCTTTCACTCATTCATTCACTCATGCATCCAATCATCTTATCCTTGTATCATTCATTCCATCATTCATCCATTCCTCTCATTCATTCCATCCTTCATCCATTCCTCTCATTCATTCCATCATTCATCCATTCCTCTCATTCATTCCATCATTCATCCATTCCTCTCATTCATTCCATCATTCATCTCATCATTTACTCCATTCAATTATTCAATCATCTGATCATTGTATTTATCCATCCCTCTCATAATTCCATTAAAAATCCATCACTCTCATCATTACATCATTCATTCATCCCTCTTATCATTACATCATTCATCCATCCCTTCTGATCATTCCATCATTCACCCATCCCTTTCATCAGTCATCCATTTCTTTCATCATTCCATCCTTCATATATGCCTGTCATCATTCCAATTATTCATCCATTCTTTTGATTAATTCCATCATTCATCCATCCATTCCATCATACATCCATCCACCCTTCCCGTCATTCCATCATTCATCCATCTCTCTCATTCATTCCATCATTCATCCAACCATCCATCTCTTCATTTCATCATTCATCCATCCATCCCTCTCATCATTCATCTATGCCTGTCATGATTTATCCAACCCACTCTCTTCATTCCATCATTCACCTCATCATTCCATCATTCATCCATGCCTCTCTTCATTCCATTATTCACCCATCCCTCTCATCATTCATCCATCCCTCTCATTATTCACCCATCTCTCTCATAATTCCATCATTCATCCATCCCTCTCATCATTTATTCATTCCATCATTCATCCATGCCTCTCTTCATTCCATCATTCACCCATCCCTCTCATTATTCATCCATCCCTCTCATCATTCACCCATCCCTCTCGTCATTCCATCATTCTTTCATCCACCCTTCCCATCATTCACCCATCTATCTCATCCCTCTCATTCATTCCATCATTCATCCATCCCTCTCTTCATTCCATCATTCATCCATTCCTCTCTTCATTCCATCATTTACCCACCCCTCTCATTATTCAATCATTCATCCATCCATCCCTCTCATCATTCCATCATTCATCCATCCCTCTCATCATTTTCATTCATCCCTCTCTTCATTCCGTCATTCATCCATCCCTCTCTTCATTGCATCATTCACCCATCCCTCTCGTCATTCCATCATTCTTTCATCCACCCTTCCCATCATTCACCCATCTATCTCATCCCTCTCATTCATTCCATCATTCATCCATTCCTCTCATTATTCACCCATCCCTCTCATCATTCAATCATTCATCCATCCATCACTCTCATAATTCCATCATTCATCCATCCCTCTCATCATTCATTCATCCCTCTCTTCATTCCATCATTCATCCATCCCTCTCTTCATTCCATCATTCACCCAACCCTCTCATCATTCCATCATTCTTTCATCCACCCTTTCCATCATCCCATCATTCACCCATCTATCTCATCCCTCTCATTCATTCCATCATTCCTTTATTCATTCATTTATTCAAGATATAATTCAGCCTTAAAACCAAATTCCTGGCGGCGCTGTCACCTGCTGCCTCCCGCCCGTCCTCCCGCCCGTCTCCCGCCCGCCCGCCCGCCACGCTGCTGGAATTAGCTCCTTGTGAATTAATAGTCTCCTGATTAAGCCCACACAATGATTACTTTCACTCTACAGAACGTTCTAAATAATAAACCTTCAAAATCAAATCTTTTCTTCGGCGCTGGAATCCATTTGTCTTGTAGATCTTATTTCCACCCTGCACCTCCTTATGATAAATAACAGCACATAATCTTCCAGGCTCTTCTTGAAAATGAAGAATAGCGCCATTGCTTTAATGTTATGAAATGACTTTGCCGCGGAATAAAGTTATCAGAGTTGGGGCGCGGAGCGTCATGTCGCGGAGTCGGAATTGGATTACGCATTCAAAAAATACCAGATGTTTCACTTTATCATCCGCAGCTCAGCCGTTTAGGCGTCTGATAAATGCTGAGACATAATGACCACGGTTCATGACAATGCCCCCTATATACACGCCGCGCCGCAACACAATGAATGATGTCTCCGCATACCGCTATAAGATCTTCTGGAGACAATGGAGACAATTAAATCTGCATTGCGGGTCGGGGAGATGTTACATCGGTGGGAACTTTCTATTTTCATTAAAGATTTGGATTAATCTTAAATATTATGATAATATTCGACCAAAGAGCTTTCTAAGGACATCAGAAACACATTACACCGTAATGGCTTAAAATCCTGCAGTGCCTGCAAAGTCCCACTGCTCAAGAAGGCGAATGTGCAGCCGGCCCGTCTGAAGAAGGCCCATGTGCAGCCGGCCCGTCTGAAGAAGGCACATGTGCAGCCGGCCCGTCTGAAGAAGGCACATGTGCAGCCGGCCCGTCTGAAGAAGGCACATGTGCAGCCGGCCCGTCTGAAGAAGGCCCATGTGCAGCCGGCCCGTCTGAAGAAGGCACATGTGCAGCCGGCCCATCTGAATAAGGCTCATGTACAGCCAGCCCGTCTGAAGAAGGCTCATGTACAGCTAGCCCGTCTGAAGAAGGCTCATGTGCAGCCGGCCCGTCTGAATAAGGTTCATGTACAGCCGGCCCGTCTGAAGAAGGCTCATGTACAGCTAGCCCGTCTGAAGAAGGCTCATGTGCAGCCGGCCCATCTGAATAAGGTTCATGTACAGCCGGCCCGTCTGAAGAAGGCTCATGTACAGCTAGCCCGTCTGAAGAAGGCTCATGTGCAGCCGGCCCATCTGAAGAAGGCTCATGTACAGCTAGCCCGTCTGAAGAAGGCCCATGTGCAGCCGGCCCGTCTGAAGAAGGCCCATGTACAGCCAGCCCGTCTGAAGAAGGCCCATGTACAGCCGGCCCGTCTGAAGAAGGCCCATGTGCAGGCGGCCAGCCTGAAGAAGGCTCATGTACAGCTAGCCCGTCTGAAGAAGGCTCATGTACAGCCGGCTCGTCTGAAGAAGGCCCATGTACAGCCGGCCCGTCTGAAGAAGGCCCATGTGCAGGCGGCCAGCCTGAAGAAGGCTCATGTACAGCTAGCCCGTCTGAAGAAGGCTCATGTGCAGCCGGCCCGTCTGAAGAAGGCTCATGTACAGCTAGCCCGTCTGAAGAAGGCTCATGTGCAGCCGACCCATTTGAAGAAGGCTGACGTTCAGCCGATCCATCTGAAGAAGACCCATGTGCGGCCGGCCCGTTTGAAGAAGGCCCATGAACAACCGGCCCCTCTGAAGAAGGCCCATGTGCAGTCGGCCCGTCTGAAGAAGGCCCATGTGCAGCTAGCCCATCTGAAGAAGACCCATGTGCAGCTGGCCCATCTGAAGAAGGCCCATGTACAGCCGGCCTGTTTGAAGAAGGCCCATGTGCAGCTGGCCTGTCTGAAGAAGACCCATGTGCAGCTAGCCTGTCTGAAGAAGACCCATGTGCAGCTGGCCCGTTTGAAGGAGACCCATGTGCAGCAGGCCCATCTGAAGAAGGCCCATGTGCAGCCGGCCTGTCTGAAGAAGGCCCATGTGCAGCCGGCCAGTCTGAAGAAGGCCCATGTGCAGCTGGCCTGTCTGAAGAAGACCCATGTACAGCCGGCCCGTCTGAAGAAGGCCCATGTTCAGCTGGCTCATCTGAAGAAGGCCCATGTGCAGCCAGCCTGTCTGAAGAAGGCCCATGTGCAGCCAACCCATCTGAAAAAGGCCCATTTACAACCAGCATGTCTGAAGAAGGTCTATGTGCAGCCGGCCCGTCTGAAGAAGGCCCATGTGCAGCTGGCGTGTCTGAAGAAGGCCCATGTGCAGCCGGCCCGTCGGAAGAAGACACGTGTATAGCCGGACCTTCTGATGAAGGCACTTGTGCAGCCGGCCCGTCTGAAGAAGGCCCATGTGCAGCCAGCCCGTCTGAAGAAGGCCCATGTGCAGCCGGCCCGTCGGAAGAAGACACGTGTGCAACTGGACCTTCTGAAGAAGGCCCATGTGCAGCCAGCCCGTCTGAAGAAGGCCCATGTGCAGCCAGGCCATCTGAAGAAGGCCCATGTGCAGCCGGCCCATCTGAAGAAGGCCCATGTGCAGCCGGCCCGTCTGAAGAAGGCCCATTTGCAGCCGGCCCATCTGAAGGTGACACATTTGCAGCCGGCCCATCTGAAGAAGACACGTGTGCAGCTGGACCGTCTGAAGAAGGCCCATGTGCAGCCGGCCCGTCTGAAGAAGACACATGTGCAGCCAGCCTGTCTGAAGAACGCCCATGTGCAGCCGGCCCGTCTGAAGAAGGTTCATGTGCAGCCAGCCCGTCTGAAGAAGGCCCATGTGCAGCCGGCCCGTCTGAAGAAGGCCCATGTGCAGCCAGCCTATCTGAAGAAGGCCCCATATGCGGCTGGCCCGTCTGAAGTTTGCCAATCAACACCTGGATGATTCTGAGAGTGACTGGGAGAAGGTGCTGTGGTCAGATGAGACAAATATTGAGCTCTTTGGCCTTAACTCAACTCGCCATTTTTGTAGGAAGAGAAATGCTGCCTATAACCCAAAGAAAACCGCCCCCACTGTCAACCATGGTGGAAACATTATGTTTTGGGGGTGTTTCTCTGCTAACGGCAGAGGACTACTTCACCGCATCAATGGGATAATGGATGGAGCCATAAACCGTAAAATCCTGAGTGACAACCTCCTTCCCTCCCCCGGGACATTAAAAATGGGTCGTGGCTGGGTCTTCCAGCACGACAATGGCCCAAAACATACAGCCAAGTCAACAAAGGAGTGCCTCAAAAGAAGCCCATTAGGTCATGGAGTGGCCTAGCCAGTCTCCAGACTTTAATCCCATAGAAAACTTATGGAGGAGCCAGTAGCGTAGCTAGCGGGGGGGCAGAGGGTGCCGCCGCCTCGGGCCCCATGCTCAGAGGGGGCCCACCCGGAGCTGCGATACCATTAACTATATCAGCGTACACAGCGCGCCGATATAGTTAACCTCGGCGGCAGTGCGGAGGAGACATGATCTCCCTGCGCTGCTGCGGATGACAGAGCACACGCAGGACACAAAATCCCAGCGTGGTGACGTCATCCCTCAGCGCCGAATGGGGGGGGGGGGAGGCAATTGCCCCCCAGGCTGCTCTCCCAGCTATTGTAGAGGGCCGGCCGCGGGCCCGCCCGCTGCAAAATGTCATTATAACACACATGGTCGCGCAGAGTGAATTGCGCGCGGCCGGGTCTCCTGTACTATGATGTGGCCGGCCACACTGACAGGCGCACACAGTGCTGACCGCCACATAGTACAGGAGACCCGGCCGCTGGCATGCACAGTGCGCGGCCACGTGCGTTATAATGACATCATGCAGCGCGCGCTGCCTCCATCCAGTGTTGTGGCTGCATCCCAGTGATTAGAAGCTGACTGGGTAGTGGGCGTGACCGGCTTTGTTAGTGGGCGTGGCCATGTTTCCTCCCGTCCACTATAATCATGCAGGCTGTAGCCCCCCCTCTCCCCCTGGATGTACGCAGGTGTGTGTATGTGTGTACGGCTGTACGCAGGTGTGTGTATGTGTATACGGCTGTACGCAGGTGTCTGTATGTGTATACGGCTGTACGCAGGTGTCTGTATGTGTATACGGCTGTACGCAGGTGTCTGTATGTGTATACGGCTGTACGCAGGTGTCTGTATGTGTATACGGCTGTACGCAGGTGTGTGTCTGTGTGTACGGCTGTACGCAGGTGTGTGTATGTGTATACGGCTGTACGCAGGTGTCTGTATGTGTATACGGCTGTACGCAGGTGTGTGTATGTGTATACGGCTGTATGCAGGTGTGTGTATGTGTATACGGCTGTACGCAGGTGTCTGTATGTGTATACGGCTGTACGCAGGTGTGTGTCTGTGTGTACGGCTGTACGCAGGTGTGTGTATGTGTATACGGCTGTACGCAGGTGTCTGTATGTGTATACGGCTGTACGCAGGTGTCTGTATGTGTATACGGCTGTATGCAGGTGTGTGTATGTGTATACGGCTGTATGCAGGTGTGTGTATGTGTATACGGATGTACGCAGGTGTGTGTATGTGTGTACGGCTGTACGCAGGTGTGTGTTTGTGTATACGGCTGTACGCAGGTGTCTGTATGTGTATACGGCTGTACGCAGGTGTCTGTATGTGTATACGGCTGTACGCAGGTGTCTGTATGTGTATACGGCTGTACGCAGGTGTCTGTATGTGTATACGGCTGTACGCAGGTGTGTGTATGTGTATACGGCTGTACGCAGGTGTGTGTATGTGTATACGGCTGTACGCAGGTGTCTGTATGTGTATACGGCTGTACGCAGGTGTGTGTCTGTGTGTACGGCTGTACGCAGGTGTCTGTATGTGTATACGGCTGTACGCAGGTGTCTGTATGTGTATACGGCTGTACGCAGGTGTGTGTATGTGTATACGGCTGTACGCAGGTGTCTGTATGTGTATACGGCTGTACGCAGGTGTGTGTCTGTGTGTACGGCTGTACGCAGGTGTCTGTATGTGTATACGGCTGTACGCAGATGTCTGTATGTGTATACGGCTGTACGCAGGTGTGTGTATGTGTATACGGCTGTACGCAGGAGTGTGTATGTGTATACGGCTGTACGCAGGTGTCTGTATGTGTATACGGCTGTACGCAGGTGTCTGTATGTGTATACGGCTGTACGCAGGTGTGTGTCTGTGTGTACGGCTGTACGCAGGTGTGTGTATATGGCTTTATGCAGGTGTCTGTATGTGTATACGGCTGTACGCAGGTGTCTGTATGTGTATACGGCTGTACGCAGGTGTCTGTATGTGTATACGGCTGTACGCAGGTGTGTGTATGTGTATACGGCTGTACGCAGGTGTCTGTATGTGTATACGGCTGTACGCAGGTGTCTGTGTGTACGGCTGTACGCAGGTGTCTGTATGTGTATACGGCTGTACGCAGATGTCTGTATGTGTATACGGCTGTACGCAGGTGTCTGTATGTGTATACGGCTGTACGCAGGTGTGTGTATGTGTATACGGCTGTACGCAGGTGTCTGTATGTGTATACGGCTGTACGCAGGTGTCTGTATGTGTATACGGCTGTACGCAGGTGTCTGTATGTGTATACGGCTGTACGCAGGTGTGTGTCTGTGTATACGGCTGTACGCAGGTGTCTGTATGTGTATACGGCTGTACGCAGGTGTCTGTATGTGTATACGGCTGTACGCAGGTGTGTGTATGTGTATACGGCTGTACGCAGGTGTCTGTATGTGTATACGGCTGTACGCAGGTGTGTGTCTGTGTGTACGGCTGTACGCAGGTGTCTGTATGTGTATACGGCTGTACGCAGGTGTCTGTATGTGTATACGGCTGTACGCAGGTGTCTGTATGTGTATACGGCTGTACGCAGGTGTGTGTATGTGTATACGGCTGTACGCAGGTGTCTGTATGTGTATACGGCTGTACGCAGGTGTGTGTCTGTGTATACGGCTGTACGCAGGTGTGTGTATGTGTATACGGCTGTACGCAGGTGTCTGTATGTGTATACGGCTGTACGCAGGTGTCTGTATGTGTATACGGCTGTACGCAGGTGTCTGTATGTGTATACGGCTGTACGCAGGTGTCTGTATGTGTATACGGCTGTACGCAGGTGTCTGTATGTGTATACGGCTGTACGCAGGTGTCTATGTGTATACGGCTGTACGCAGGTGTGTGTATGTGTATACGGCTGTACGCAGGTGTCTGTATGTGTATACGGCTGTACGCAGGTGTGTGTATGTGTATACGGCTGTACGCAGGTGTCTGTATGTGTATACGGCTGTACGCAGGTGTCTGTATGTGTATACGGCTGTACGCAGGTGTCTGTATGTGTATACGGCTGTACGCAGGTGTCTATGTGTATACGGCTGTACGCAGGTGTGTGTATGTGTATACGGCTGTACGCAGGTGTGTGTATGTGTATACGGCTGTACGCAGGTGTGTGTCTGTGTATACGGCTGTACGCAGGTGTCTGTATGTGTATACGGCTGTACGCAGGTGTGTGTATGTGTATACGGCTGTACGCAGGTGTCTGTATGTGTATACGGCTGTACGCAGGTGTGTGTATGTGTATACGGCTGTACGCAGGTGTCTGTATGTGTATACGGCTGTACGCAGGTGTGTGTATGTGTATACGGCTGTATAGGGAAGGGGTAGAGGCATCTTACTGTGTATAGGGGAGCCATGGGAACATCATACTGTGTATAGGGGAGGTATAAGGGCTTCATACTGTGTATAGGGGAGGTATAAGGGCTTCATACTGTGTATAGACGAACTGTACATGGGAGGGACATTATTAAATGTTAAGTGGACACTTAGGAACCATTATTGTTATAGGGGCAGTCAGGGTATTGTGACCGTGAAAGGCACACTGGGGGCTCTATTACTTTCTAGGAACAATATGTGGGCACCTTTCTAGGGCACTTACACAGGTCATTAATATTTTCTAGGGGGAAATGTTACCATTTAGAGGGCACAAATGAGGCATTTTACCATGTAAAGAGCACAGTGGTGGCATTAATATGTGGGGGGCACAGTGGTGGCATTATTATGTGGGGGCACAGTGGTGGCATTATTATGTGGGGGGGCACAGTGGTGGCATTATTATGTGGGGGGCACAGTGGTGGCATTATTATGTGGGGGCACAGTGGTGGCATTATTATGTGGGGGGGCACAGTGGTGGCATTATTATGTGGGGGCACAGTGGTGGCATTATTATGTGGGGGCACAGTGGTGGCATTATGTGGGGGCACAGTGGGGGCATTATTATGTGGGGGCACAGTGGTGGCATTATTATGTGGGGGCACAGTGGTGGCATTATTATGTGGGGGCACAGTGGGGGCATTATTATGTGGGGGGCACAGTGGTGGCATTATTATGTGGGGGCACAGTGGTGGCATTATTATGTGGGGGGCACAGTGGTGGCATTATTATGTGGGGGCACAGTGGTGGCATTATTATGTGGGGGGCACAGTGGTGGCATTACTATGTGGGGGCACAGTGGTGGCATTATTATGTGGGGGCACAGTGGTGGCATTATTATGTGGGGGCACAGTGGTGGCATTATTATGTGGGGGGGCACAGTGGTGGCATTATTATGTGGGGGCACAGTGGTGGCATTATTATGTGGGGGCACAGTGGGGGCATTATTATGTGGGGGCACAGTGGTGGCATTATTATGTGGGGGCACAGTGGTGGCATTATTATGTGGGGGGCACAGTGGTGGCATTATTATGTGGGGGCACAGTGGTGGCATTAATATGTGGGGGGCACAGTGGTGGCATTATTATGTGGGGGCACAGTGGTGGCATTATTATGTGGGGGCACAGTGGTGGCATTATTATGTTGGGGCACAGTGGTGGCATTATTATGTTGGGGCACAGTGGTGGCATTATTATGTTGGGGCACAGTGGTGGCATTATTATGTGGGGGCACAGTGGTGGCATTATTATGTGGGGGCACAGTGGGGGCATTATTATGTGGGGGCACAGTGGGGGCATTATTATGTGGGGGCACAGTGGTGGCATTATTATGTGGGGGCACAGTGGTGGCATTACTATGTGGGGGCACAGTGGTGGCATTATTATGTGGGGGCACAGTGGTGGCATTATTATGTGGGGGCACAGTGGTGGCATTATTATGTGGGGGGGCACAGTGGTGGCATTATTATGTGGGGGCACAGTGGTGGCATTATTATGTGGGGGCACAGTGGTGGCATTATTATGTGGGGGGCACAGTGGTGGCATTATTATGTGGGGGCACAGTGGTGGCATTAATATGTGAGGGGCACAGTGGTGGCATTATTATGTGGGGGCACAGTGGTGGCATTATTATGTGGGGGCACAGTGGTGGCATTATTATGTTGGGGCACAGTGGTGGCATTATTATGTGGGGGCACAGTGGTGGCATTATTATGTGGGGGCACAGTGGGGGCATTATTATGTGGGGGCACAGTGGGGGCATTATTATGTGGGGGCACAGTGGTGGCATTATTATGTGGGGGCACAGTGGTGGCATTATTATGTGGGGGCACAGTGGTGGCATTATTATGTGGGGGCACAGTGGTGGCATTATTATGTGGGGGGCACAGTGGTGGCATTATTATGTGGGGGCACAGTGGTGGCATTATTATGTGGAGGCACAGTGGGGGCATTATTATGTGGGGGCACAGTGGTGGCATTATTATGTGGGGGCACAGTGGTGGCATTATTATGTTGGGGCACAGTGGTGGCATTATTATGTTGGGGCACAGTGGTGGCATTATGTTGGGGCACAGTGGTGGCATTATTATGTGGGGGGCACAGTGGTGGCATTATTATGTTGGGGCACAGTGGTGGCATTATTATGTGGGGGCACAGTGGTGGCATTATTATGTTGGGGCACAGTGGGGGCATTATTATGTGGGGGCACAGTGGGGGCATTATTATGTTGGGGCACAGTGGTGGCATTATTATGTGGGGGCACAGTGGTGGCATTATTATGTGGGGGCACAGTGGTGGCATTATTATGTGGGGGCACAGTGGTGGCATTATTATGTGGGGGGCACAGTGGTGGCATTATTATGTGGGGGCACAGTGGTGGCATTATTATGTGGAGGCACAGTGGGGGCATTATTATGTTGGGGCACAGTGGTGGCATTATTATGTTGGGGCACAGTGGTGGCATTATTATGTTGGGGCACAGTGGGGGCATTATTATGTGGGGGCACAGTGGTGGCATTATTATGTGGGGGCACAGTGGGGGCATTATTATGTGGGGGCACAGTGGTGGCATTATTATGTGGGGGCACAGTCGTGGCATTATTATGTGGGGGGCACAGTGGTGGCATTATTATGTGGGGGCACAGTGGTGGCATTAATATGTGGGGGGCACAGTGGTGGCATTATTATGTGGGGGCACAGTGGTGGCATTATTATGTGGGGGCACAGTGGTGGCATTATTATGTTGGGGCACAGTGGTGGCATTATTATGTTGGGGCACAGTGGTGGCATTATTATGTGGGGGCACAGTGGTGGCATTATTATGTGGGGGGCACAGTGGTGGCATTATTATGTTGGGGCACAGTGGTGGCATTATTATGTGGGGGCACAGTGGTGGCATTATGTGGGGGGCACAGTGGTGGCATTATTATGTGGGGGCACAGTGGTGGCATTATGTGGGGGGCACAGTGGTGGCATTATGTGGGGGGCACAGTGGGGGCATTATTATGTGGGGGGCACAGTGGGGGCATTATTATGTGGGGGGCACAGTGGTGGCTTTATTATGTTGGGGCACAGTGGTGGCATTATTATGTGGGGGCACAGTGGGGGCATTATTATGTGGGGGCACAGTGGTGGCATTATTATGTGGGGGCACAGTGGTGGCATTATTATGTGGGGGCACAGTGGTGGCAATACTATGTGTGGCAGTAAGAGGAGTCGGTGTTTGTGCACGCAGCAGGTGCAGTAATAGGGGCACACGCGGCAGCAGCGGCTCAGTATTGGGGTGACGGCAGGAGGCGGAGTTTGTGCAGGTTGGGATTAGATGGGGTTCGGTGCCGGAAGTGTGAGGAGTGAAATGTGTCTTTGTTGTAATCTCTGTAGATGAATTGTGGCTGGAAGAAGTCGTCATGTCGGTCTGGGCCAGATGGAAAACACAGAAAAGGTGAACAACTCCATCTGGAAGAACGTCGGCTGTAAGTCACCATCTATAACTGCACTGTGACCTCTTGTATGTGCTGCAGCTCCGATATCTACCGCTATATAGTCACCATATAGCGGTAACATCAGTGTCATCTGCCGAGGTCCACTATACCCACGATTAGTCTGCGCCACCGTAGTTATCATGGGGACCTGGTAAGGGGCCCACTCAGATGTTTTGCCCCCCCTGAGCTGAAACCCTAGCTACGCCACTGGGAGGAGCTGAAGTTCCGAGTTGCCAAGCGACAGCCTCAAAATAATAATGATTTAGAGGTGACCTGCAAAGAGGAGTGGAGCAAAATCCTTCTGACGTCAAACCTCATCATCAACTACAAAAAATATCTCCAGGAGACAGAGAATCTGAGTTTTTAAAAAGCAAACAAACATCATTTATGGTAAATGACAGATTTCAGTAAAAAACTTTTTTTTAAAAAACAATGAAACACCATGAGTGATCCGGATGATGTTAAAATTATGGTACAAAAATAGAAAAATCCCCCATTAGTAAGTGCAAGGCATATAGGATATACAATAATGCATGACCACAAGACTCAGTAACAAATCACCAAAGATGCACATCTAGGCATGTATATAAAACAGGTTATGCATGTATCAGGGTAGAGGACGTGGGGTCCAATATATTTACCAATCAGTATTATTAGGTCCCAATAGTCCTTAGTTCTAATATTACAAAAAATATCTGACTGCTGTGCTGCCAACAAAGGTTTTTCCACCAGGTATTAAGTCTTGTTCGCCAGAGGGATCAAATACTTTTTTCTCTCTGCAAAATGCAACTAAATTTATATAATTTATACAATGTGATTTTCTGGATTTTATTTTGGATATTTTATCTCTCACTGTTAAAATTAACCGACCCTTAAAATTATAGACTGTTCATGTCCTTGTCAGTGGCAAACTTACAAAATCAGCGAGGGATCCAATACTTATTTCCTTCACTGTACACAGCTCTTCTAAATGGCCATAAACATACATGGCTCTGCTGCATGCTCATAGACATACACAAGCCTACTACATGCACCTATAGACGACACATGCAGCTCTACTAAATGCACATATACACGAAGCTCTACTACATGCACATATACACAGATCTCTACCACATGCACACTACATGAACAAATACACAGAGCTATACTACATGCACAAATACACAGAGCTATACTACATGCACAAACACAGCTCTACCACATGCACACTACATGCACAAATGCACAGAGCTGTACTACATGCACAAATACACAGAGCTATACTACATGCACAAATACACAGAGCTATGCTACATGCACAAATACACAGAGCTATGCTACATGCACAAATACACAGAGCTATACTACATGCACAAATACACAGAGCTATACTACATGCACAAATACACAGAGCTATGCTACATGCACAAATACACAGAGCTATACTACATGCACAAATACACAGAGCTATACTACATGCACAAATACACAGAGCTATACTACATGCACAAATACACAGAGCTATGCTACATGCACAAATACACAGAGCTATACTACATGCACAAATACACAGAGCTATACTACATGCACAAATACACAGAGCTATACTACATGCACAAATACACAGAGCTGTACTACATGCACAAATACACAGAGCTATACTACATGCACAAACACAGCTCTACTACATGCACAAATACACAGAGCTATACTACATGCACAAATACACAGAGCTATGCTACATGCACAAATACACAGAGCTATGCTACATGCACAAATACACAGAGCTATACTACATGCACAAATACACAGAGCTGTACTACATGCACAAATACACAGAGCTATACTACATGCACAAACACAGCTCTACTACATGCACAAATACACAGAGCTATACTACATGCACAAATACACAGAGCTATACTACATGCACAAATACACAGAGCTATGCTACATGCACAAATACACAGAGCTGTACTACATGCACAAATACACAGAGCTATACTACATGCACATATACACACACAGCTCTACTACATGCACCTATAGATACAAACAGCTCTAGTACATGCACATGCCATGCACCTATAGACAAAAACAGCTCTATTACATGCAGACTACATACAACTATAGACACAAACAGCTCTGCTACATGCACAATACATGCACCTATAAACAAAAACAGCTTTGCTACATGCACACTGCATGCACTCATAGACACCCACAGCTCTGCTACATGCACACTACATGCTCATTTAGACACACACAGCTCTACTACATGCACCTATAGACAAACACAGCTCTACTACATGCACACTACATGCACCTATAGACACAAACAGCGCTGCTACATGTACAATACACACACCTTTAGACAAAAACAGCTCTGCTACATGCACACTGCATGCACCCATTGACACACAAAGCTCTAATGCATGCTCCTAAAGACACACACAACTCTACTACATGCACAAATACACAGAGCTATACTACATGCACAAATACACAGAGCTATACTACATGCACAAATACACAGAGCTATACTACATGAACAAATACACAGAGCTATACTACATGCACAAATACACAGAGCTATACTACATGCACAAATACACAGAGCTGTACTACATGCACAAACACAGCTCTACTACATGCACATATACACACACAGCTCTACTACATGCACCTATAGATACAAACAGCTCTAGTACATGCACATGCCATGCACCTATAGACAAAAACAGCTCTATTACATGCAGACTACATACAACTATAGACACAAACAGCTCTGCTACATGCACAATACATGCACCTATAAACAAAAACAGCTTTGCTACATGCACACTGCATGCACTCATAGACACCCACAGCTCTGCTTACATACACACTACATGCTCATTTAGACACACACAGCTCTACTACATGCACCTATAGACAAACACAGCTCTACTACATGCACACTACATGCACCTATAGACACAAACAGCGCTGCTACATGTACAATACACACACCTTTAGACAAAAACAGCTCTGCTACATGCACACTGCATGCACCCATTGACACACAAAGGTCTAATACATGCTCCTAAAGACACACACAGCTCTACTACATGCTCTATAGACACACTAATCTGCTACATGTTCTATAGACACATATAGCTCTGCTACATGCACACAACATGCACCTGTAGACAAACACAGGTCTACTACATGCACACTACATGCAGCTAAAGACTAACACAGCTCTGCTACACGCAAATTATATGCACATATGCACACAGTCATACAACAGGCACATTTATTTACACACACTATACATTACCTCATCTTGCAGTTCCTGATTGGTGTAGAGCAGGAGAGGAGCCGCTGGGACCTGCATTGTGGCTGCAGCAGCTGAACAGTTATAGGACATTCTAATTCACCTTGCTGGTCATGTGATCAGGCACATGATTAGTCAGATGACCTGAAAGGTCCTGAATTTACTCAGGCAGAAGGTCCTTCTCCTTCACCCTCTCAGCTCCTACAGGCTCTGTTCTGGTCCGGTAATTTTCCTGTCCTGCTCTGCACCAATCACATAGATCAGTACAGAGCCGCAAGAGAGAGCAGCTCTCTATGAGCCGCACAGGCTCTCCTTATTGCCCTGAATTGGGGTGATGTGAATGTCCCCGCCCCCTGGGGCCCGATGAGCAGAGGAATGAAAGGGGAGGGGCCCGGGCTGTCAGTGGTGGGGCCCCCCTAATGGTATCTGCTCACCGGGCCCTATATAGGAGTCATGGTTGTAATACACTGATGGTGGCCCTAATGGAGCCTATCTCTGTTACTCCCATTAAAGTGTGCCCCATGGCTTCATTCACACAGCAGACCTTGGGATCCCCATTTCCATAAGTCCTGTGTTGAAATGTTATTTGTTGTGAATACGTTTTCCAGTTTAGAGCTCCCTCTTGTGGTCAGTGCTGGCAGTGCAGTTGATTTGTGGAAGGAAAGCCACACACCTGTGGAGAACTGGCAATCAGGGTCAGACTGGGACTATATAACTGAGTAGTTTTCTCCTGTTACTTGCTGGTGATCAATGGTCTGCTGTGTGTTAAGGACATTCTGTAACCAGCCCTGCTCACAGCCAGAATTCCTCTCAGATAAGTGGTCTTTGTACCTCTGCTGTTTGTTTTCCACTTTCTTGTTGTTTTTTCTGCTTTGATACTAATGCTTCATTCCTATTTTGTCTGTGTGGAGTTGTTCGTGGAATGGGATCATTCCCTGCTGGGAGTGTCTGTATACCCAGCTCCATGATTCTGCAATGTATTGTGTTTGTCATGCTTGGTATTAATTCAGTCCCTCATCTATATTAGTGTTTTTGGATCCCAGTAACATTAGAGTGCTGATACAGTGGGGGAGAGGTTGTGTGACCTCAGGATTTTTCCATATCAGAAGTGATGGTATATATTAGGGTTTTTTACGGTTGCAGACATTGCTCTTTCCTATCCTTTTCTATAAAGATAGTTTGATCCTCACCTTTGCCGAATCTATCTTTTTTAGCTTTGTATTGTGTTTTTCTATATCACCGTAGCCTTTACATGTGGGGGGCTATCTATCTATCTTTGGGGACTGCTCCGAGGCAGATTAGCTTTCTTATATCTCTATCTGTAAGAATATTTAGTTCTCCTGCTTTGTTGAGGCGTCCAGGTCAGGAAGGCTCGTCACACGGTTACTTCTAGTTGTGTGTCAGGATTAGGTCTGCAATCCGTTAAGGTTCCAGCCACTCTGTTACCATTTTGGATTCCACATTTTTTGATCCTCCTTTGTCCCTGAATCATAACAGTTGCTTGATGTCAAAATACAGGCCGTTGGGGCGCCCAGGATCGGAAAGTCAGGCGTGTCTCAGTTTGGTATGAAAGATTTCGGTAAACAACCTCTTTAATGTTATAAGCCTTTGGAAGGCAGGGCATGCTGGAATTTGTAGTATCAGCAAAGCTGGATATCCACAGGTTGGATCGACCCATATTTTCTCTGTGTTTCTGATTTAGAGGCCATTACTCATGCAGGAGCCCTCAACCCTTGGACTGATTCGCTAAACTTCATAGCCCTTTTGAGATTTACCTTATCGATTAAGTGGGAGAGAATCTATAATCCACAAACACACGGCCAAAAATCATAGGCAGCTCATTAATCAAATGAAATGTCAAAGGAAACGCTCAACAAAGAAAACCCCCCGGTAAAAATCAAAGGCAGAGTAGTCAGCCGGCTCCCCGAAGCCTGGCGCTCTGGAAGACGAGCTCGCTGAGGGATACATCGGACATGCATGACAGCGGGGTTTGAAGATTGCTTTTCTTCCTGCCACACGTAGGCAGAAAACATAACTGGAAGCCGGGTGTCATAAAGCCGCGGAATCCAAGAAGAGAAAATTTCTCTTGTCACATTTTTTCCCCCTCTGGTTTCTTCCTCTAACCTTTGAGTCATCCACCCTGTTCAGCTGAAGGTAATGCAGGCTTTACTGACATCCAGATGGAAAGGAATAAATAGCATACAACTCCCTCCGGAGCAGCGCTCTCTGTAAACTTTTAAAACTCAAAAAAATCATCGCTCAGGCAGTCAGGTAGAAATCTGCAAATCTTGACTTTTGTTTTGGAAAGGAAAGAAAGAAAGAAAAAAAACAGCTTGAAAGATGAAAAAAAAAAAAGCTGTCACCGGAAAAGATGGAAAAGTTACACAGCCCAAAGAAATACAGAAAGTGCACGCTTGTTTTGCTGCGGTTGCACGCAAAGATCTGCAACCTGCGCGATTGTCCTCTGCGCCCTCATTTATCATTTCCAGGGTGGCTGAAGCTGTCAACCCAGTGGGCGAAAAAAGCAGAGAAACAGCTCAGTGCAGATCTGCGAGTAATTCACTATAAATGCCGTCTCCTCTATACAAGAATATAACTACTATAATACTGCTCTTATGTACAAGAATATAACTACTATAATACTGCCCCTATGTACAAGAATATAACTACTATAATACTGCTCCCTATGTACAAGAATATAACTACTATAATACTGCCCCTATGTACAAGAATATAACTACTATAATACTGCCCCCTATGTACAAGAATATAACTACTATAATACTGCCCCCTATGTACAAGAATATAACTACTATAATACTGCTCCCTATGTACAAGAATATAACTACTATAATACTGCCCCCTATGTACAAGAATATAACTACTATAATACTGCCCCCTATGTACAAGAATATAACTACTATAATACTGCCCCCTATGTACAAGAATATAACTACTATAATACTGCTCCCTATGTACAAGAATATAACTACTATAATACTGCCCCTATGTACAAGAATATAACTACTATAATACTGCCCCCTATGTACAAGAATATAACTACTATAATACTGCTCCTATGTACAAGAATATAACTACTATAATACTGCTCCTATATACAAGAATATAACTACTATAATACTGCTCCTATGTACAAGAATATAACTACTATAATACTGCTCCTATGTACAAGAATATAACTACTATAATACTGCTCCTATGTACAAGAATATAACTACTATAATACTGCTCCTATGTACAAGAATATAACTACTATAATATTGCCCCCTATGTACAAGAATATAACTACTATAATACTGCTCCTATGTACAAGAATATAACTACTATAATACTGCCCCTATGTACAAGAATATAACTACTATAATACTGCTCCTATGTACAAGAATATAACTACTATAATACTGCCCCTATGTACAGGAATATAACTACTATAATACTGCCTCCTATGTACAAGAATATAACTAATATAATACTGCCCCTATGTACAAGAATATAACTACTATAATACTGCCCCCTATGTACAAGAATATAACTACTATAATACTGCCCCTCTGTACAGGAATATAACTACTATAATACTGCCCGTATGTACAAGAATATATCTACTATAATACTGCCCCTATGTACAAGAATATAACTATTATAATACTGCAATAATGTTTGCAGAAATATTCTAATAATGATTTATCAGCTCTCTAGATCGTAGCCATTTTTCCCGTTCTCCATGTAATCTATTTGCGCATGGTCCGTTGATGCTGTTTTTTACTTATGCAGCACAAATCCAATAACCATAATAAGTAATGGTGGACAAGTGGACATTGACATATAGGATTTTGCGGTCAAATATCATTTATAATGTGTCCGGAGTCACCGCGTTCCGTCTCCACGTTGCGATCCCGGTTATGAGTGATGGATATCAGCCCTAGGTTCCGGTGTGTAATAATTACCTCGCGGGGTACCTGATGTTTGTCTTCGCCCTGAGTTGATTATTCTTATTTTTGAAGCCGCGGAATGCGATGAACAAATGGATCTGTTACAAAGTAACTTCAGTTTTGCATGAATTATTTCCCAGCGCGCAATAATTAGGAAATCATTCATTAATTCTCGCGATTTTCCACCGAGCAAACTTATTCAGATTCCATCTCCCATCCAGAGCCGCGGTCTCCGTTCACCGTCTCCTTATTTATTTCATCATTGTCCCTTTTTTTGTTTTTATTTTTATTTTTTTCCTCTTCAGAGCTTTGACATGCAATCAAATGTGCTCCTCATGTATTTTTAAAGGCTTCCTCTTCTATTTTTGCCTCTGAAAAATTCATTATGCCGTTGCACTTCCTTTAGAAAATGTTTATTCATTATGCAACATGTTGCCTCATAATCAAACACAGTATCACAATAAAGTGTGGTGGCTTCCACCGCGGATTTAAATGACATCTTAGTGTTTTTTTACAATTTTCTCCAGGAGTAAGAAGGGAAGAAGTGTCTCTTACTGGAGTCGACGTTGATTGGAAGAAAAAAAGTATTGTCAGGGAAGGACGGGGTACTTGAATGTGAAGGATTGCGGGAAGTTGATGACATTTTGTAACAAGTGTTTGAGTTTTCTTTGAGCTCCTGTAGAATGTTTCCTTGATAATGTTGAGATATTTTCAGGCTTTGTGTATGAGAATAAGGATTTTTTTCTACTCTGTATCTCTTTCGTAAATCAACAATGTTGTAGAGCATCATGGAAGTTAGAAGAACTCCATTGTTAAAGATGGACAATGAAGTTAGAAGAGCTCTATTGTCAAAGATGGACAATGACGTTAGAAGAGCTCCAGAATCAAGGTCATTCTTTGTTTTTCATAGATGGACAAGGAAGTTAGAAGAGTTCCATTGTCAAAGTCATCGTTTGGTTTTCGCAGATGGACAAGGAAGTTAGAAGAGCTCCAAAGTCAAGCTTATTCTGTGTTTTTCACAGATGGACAAGGAAGTTAGAAGACCTCCATTGTCAAGATCATTCTTTGTTTTTTGCAGATGGACAAGAAAGTTAGAAGAGCGCCATTGTCAAAGTCATTGTTTGTTTTTCACAGATGGACAATGAAGTTAGAAGAGCTCCATTGTCAAAATCATACTTTGGTTTCCGCAGATGGACAATGAAGTTAGATGAGCTCCATTGTCAAAAAGTCATTCTTTAGTATTCACAGATGGACACATAAGTTAGAAGAGCTCTATTGTCAAAGTCATCATTTGGTTTTCTCGCATTGGACAAAGAAATTAGAAGAGCGCCATTGTCAATGTCTGTCTTTGGTTTTCCCAAATGGACAAGGAAGTTAAAAGAGCTCTATTGTCAAAGTCATTCTTTGTTTTTTTGCATATGGACAAATAAGTTAGTAGAGCTGCATTGTGAAAGTCATTCTTTGGTTTTTGCAGATGGACAAGGAAGTTAGAAGAACTCCATTATCAGTCATTTTTTGGCTTTCAAGGATGGTCAAGGAAGTTAGAAGAGCTTCATTGTCAATGTCAATCTTTGGTTTCTGCAGATGGACAAAGAAGTTAGAAGACCTCCATTATTAAGGTCATTCTCTAGTTTTTCATAGATGGACAAGGAAGTTAGAAGAGCTCCAAAGTCAAGGTCATTCTTTGTTTTTCACAGATGGACAAGGAAGTTAGAAGAGCTCCATTGTCAAGATCATTCTTTGGTTTTCGCAGATGGACAAGAAAGTTAGAAGAGCTTCATTGTCAAAGTCATCTTTTGGTTTTCGTAGATGGACAAGGAAGTTAGAAGAGCTCCAAAGTCAAGGTCATGCTTTGTTTTTCACAGATGGACCAGAAAGTTAGAAGAGCTCCAAAGTCAAGGTCACTCTTTGGTTTTCGCAGATGGACAAGGAAGTTAGAAGAGCTTGATTGTCAAAGTTATTATTTATTTATTTTTTTTGCAGATGTACAAAGAAGTTAGAACACCTCTATTGTCAAAATCAGTCTTTATTTTTTATAGATGGACAAAGAAGTTAGAAGAGCTCCTTTTTCAAGCTCATTCTTTGTTTTTGCAGGTGGATAAGGAAGTTAGAAGAGCTCCATTGTCAAAGTCATTCTTTGGTTTCTGCAGATGGACAAAGAAGTTAGAAGAGTTTCCTTGTCAAATTCAATCTTTGGCTTTCAAGGATGGTCAAGAAAGTTAGAAGAGCTCCATTATCAAAGTAGTTCTTTGGTTTTCACAAATGGGCAAGGACATTAGAAGAACTCCATTGTTAAAGTCATTCTTTTGTTTTCACAAATGGACATCTTGAAACTATCTCAAAGAACCTAAGTGCTTAGAAGGAAAAAATCATATTTATTGTCATTGGGTTGGAAAACACATGTGGTCTACGCTCAAGGAGCTGGTTGTCCATGCCTTGATGATCAAAGATACATTTTTTGGGATATGTTGGGTTCTCATTGCTGGTATTGGGTTGTGTCTCTGACAGACTTGAAACTTTCCTTTTTGAATTAAGTATTAGACCTTTCTTCTAAGGAATTTTTCATATGTTGTGTCAGTAGATGATCTCTAAAGTCATGACCACTTTTATTTTCTGTTCTAAAGTCATAATCTATTTGTCCCTTAAAACCATGACATTCTTATCTATGACCTCTAAGGTCATGACCTTCTTATACATGACACCTAATTCAAAATGATATTACCTCTAAAGTCATGACTGTTTTACATATGACTTCTAAAGTCAGGACCTCTATATGTGCATGTTCTGGGCTCTCCTGGCTTAGATGGATTTGAGAAGCTGTAGGTCAGGGTGAGCAGCACGGACTAGAGGTGATGAAGTAGCGGATTTCAATAAGCTGGGCAAGAAATGGAACACCAAAGCTGGATCAGCGAGTCGACAGGTGGAGAAGTGTGCGATAGTGGAGATGGAATAGGTAGAATCAGTAGAGCTGGATATCGCTTAGACCTGTGTTCTCCAACTCCAGTCCTCAAGATCCACCAAGAGATCTTGTTTTTAGGGTTTCCTTAGTCTTGAACAGGTGACTGATTTATCACCTGGGCAATACTAAGGAGATCTTGAAAACATGATATGTTGGTTCTTATCCCAGTGTCACGGGGTTGCAGGGGATAAAAGAGAACCAGGGGTCGTAAACTGACCCTCAGGCTAGGAGGTCCATGGCTATCCGTGATCTCAGGGATTCGTCTGAAGGTGATGATGTCTGGACCACCTTCTTAACCCTGCTCCTCACCGGCCCTGATCTAGTGCCCACTCCATATCCCAGGAGGGGGCACAGTGATAAACAAACAGGGAAAACCAAAGCTCTATCGCATAGAGTAATCAGGCAAGTGATAAGGAGGAAACGTAAAGCAGGGAGGAAATAACCAGACCACAAGAGGTAATCCACAGCACACCAAGCAACACACAACTCACCAGACTGGAAAATAACAGCACATGGTCCCATGTAGCAAAAAGCTATAGTCGGCATGGGAAGACGAATTCCTCCAACTTAAAAAGGCAGGGAGTGAATGTGATCCTGGAACATGTGATCCAAAAGGTAAAAAGCAGACTAGCAGAAATTAACTCCTGCAAGCCTGATCACTAATGAGCACACAGCTGGTCAATGCCCGAGCACGTATGTGCAACTCAGAAGCACCAGAGAAAGCAAAATGTGAAATGTTCGTGGAGATCGTGGCACTAGGACCCCAAGCAATGAGATATTTTGCCGTGTTTTTACGATATTAAAACAGGATCAAAACGGATGTTACATTTTATTGTATCAATCAACTAGACGAGTTATAGAATGAATGAGAAGAACTAACAGTGATGAGGACGCGGCGCAGAACCACTTGATGTTCCGGACGTGAGAGGTCACATGTTCATCCAGCTTGTTATTTCCAATGTTTAATTCTGTAGAAGGAGATTTTAAGCCTCCGTCCAATTTATTTTCGGTGTAACCTTTGTAAAGTGATTTGTTCATGTCAAAAACCTGGAATCCGGAGAATCTCAAATTTTGCAAAGTCAGTTTTGCTCCTTTGATTCTCCGCCGACGATGCTGCGTTATTGTGAGGACACAGGAGTGAAAGATTCTGGATTCTTATGTAACAAAAGCTAATTATTATGTCTCGTGTATTGTTTGCATTTTGTCCTTGTTCGCACCAGTGATTCCGGAACGTACTGAAAGTTTACATTTTGTTTTAGGAAACTTTTCAGAATAATTTATCCTGTGTGTACATGAGGAATAACACTATTTATGGCCTTTGAATGGCTTGTATCCTGTGTTTTTTTTTGCCAGTGTTTCCCTGTGCACACTCTATTTTTCATTTTCAGTTGTCTCTGAGCTGGTGTGTGGAGCCTAGCTGCCTTGATGTCTTCCATACACAACACATAAAGACGTGAGAAGTCCTGCACTCTTGCCTCAGAAGCAGCAGCATGGAGGACATTACACAGCAGTATTAAGCAGTGTAGCTTCAAATCCAGCTCGGGGATTAGATAAAACACTTACTAGTAAGCAGCAACATTGAAGACGTTATGCAACAGCACTAAACAGTATAGATGTGAATCCAGCTCTGGGATGAGATAAAATACTTACTAGAAAGCAGCAACATGGAGGATATTATACAGTAGCACTAATCAGTATAGCTGTGAATTCACTCTAAAATGTGATAAAACACCTGAAAGCAACAACATGGAGGACAGTAAACTGTCGTATTAAGCAGTGTAGGTGTGAATCCCGCTCTGGGGTGAATCTAGCTCTGGGGTAAGATAAAATACTTACTAGAAAGCAGAAACATGAAGCACATTATATGGCTGCATTAAGCAGGGAAGGTGGGAATCCAGCTCTGGGATGAGATAAAATATGTACTAGAAAGCAGCAACATGGAGGACTTTAGTCTGCAGTATTAAGCAGTGTAGTTGTGAATCCAGCTTTACTAGAAAGTAGCAACAGCGAGGACTTTATACAACAGTGCTAAACAGTATAGCTATGAATCCACTCTAATGTGTAATAAAACACTTACTAAAAAGCAGTAATATGAAGGACGTTATACGGCAGTATTAAGCAGTGTAGGTGTGAATCCAGTTCTGGGGTGAGATAAAATCTAAGCTATAAAGCTCAGTGTATGTATGTGTGTATGTATGTGTGTATGTATGTATCTATATATGTGTATGTATGTGTGTATGTCCACTAAAAGAAAATTTAACCCCGCGCTTTACAGTTACTCTCCAAAAACATGCCTCCATGAAAGTAAATGCAGTCTGAAGCTACAGGTTATTAATAGGAGCTGTGATTGGTTGCTATAGGAATAAAAGACATTGTTAGTATAAAAAGCTTATGTGTGAGGTAATATGATGTGGGTGGGGAGACGGATAGAGAGACAGAAAGAGACAGACAGGGAAAGAGAGTGATAGAGACAGACAGGGAAAGAGACAGACAGGGAAAACGGTGAACAAGACAGACAGAGACAGACGGGGAAAGAGACTGACCTTAAAAGAGACAGACCTGGAAAGAGACAGATGGGGAAAGAGACAGACAGTGAGAGAGACAGGCAGGGACAGAGACAGGCAGACAGGGAAAGAGGAGACAGCCAGAGAGACAGACAAAGATAGATGGGGAAAGAGACAGACCTTGATAGAGACAGACGGGGAAAGAGACAGAGAAATAGAGACAGACAAGGAAAGAGACAGGCAGACAGGGAAAGAGACAGACAGATAAAGATACAGACAAAGAGATGTACAAAGACAGACAGGGAAAGAGGCAGGAAAAGAGACAGGGAGACAGACAGGGAAAGAGACAGACCTGGAAAGAGAAAGACAGGGACAGGCAGACAGGGAAAGAGACAGACCTTGAAGGAGACAGACGGGGAAGGAGACAGACGGGGAAATAGACAGACAGGGAAAGAGACAGACCTGGAAAGAGACAGACAGAGACAGGCAGAAAGGGAAAGAGACAGACCTTGAAGGAGACAGATGGGGAAATAGACAGGCGGGGAAAGAGACAGACCTGGAAAGAGACAGACGGGGAAAGAGACAGATGAGGAAAGAGACAGACGGGGAAAGAGACAGACCTGGAAAGAGACAGACGGGGAAAGAGACAGACCTGGAAAGAGACAGACGGGGAAAGAGACAGACCTGGAAAGAGACAGACGGGGAAAGAGACAGACGGGGAAATAGACAGACAGGGAAAGAGACAGACCTGGAAAGAGACAGACAGAGACAGGCAGAAAGGGAAAGAGACAGACCTTGAAAGAGACAGATGGGGAAATAGACAGACCTGGAAAGAGACAGACGGGGAAAGAGACAGACGAGGAAAAAGATAACTGAAAAGAGATGGACGAAGAAAGAGACAGACAGAGAGACAGACAAAGACAGATGGGAAAAGAGACAGACGGAGAAAGAGACAGACCTGGAAACAGACAGACCTAGAAAGAGACAGCCGGGGAAAGAGAGAGACAGACAGACACAGACACAGAGATAGAGACAGATAGACTGATACAAAGACAGGCAGAGAGATAGAAACAGACAGAGACATAAACACAGACACACAAGGAAAGAGACAGACAGACAGTGACACACAGATAGAGACTGGGAGAGAGACAGACAGACAGTTACTATCTAGGGCAACGCCGGGTACTACAGCTAATACTTACTAAAAAGCAGCAACATGAAGGACATTATACGGCAGTAGTAAGCAGTGTAGGTGTGAATCCAGCTCTGGGATGAGATAAAACACTTACTAGAAAGCAGCAACAAGGAGTTCTTTATCCAGCAGTATTAAGCAGTGGAACTATAAATTCACAACCGAGATAAAACACTCAAAACAGCAACATGTCGGACTTTATGGACAAGTACTAAGCAATGCAGCTGTAAATCCATAGTGAGCTGAAACACTTACCGATGTCCTTCCCTAATCTTCTTCCTGGCTCTATACATTCTGAAATGAAGGACACGGGATGACCAACATTATAAATATAATGACAAAGTGCATTATTCTGTTGGGAGATATTATTGCCATATGCCTCTCTGTGGCCTCCCAGTGGTTGTGATGTAAATTGCAGCCTGTTGAGAGTTTTGTTACAATGTTGCAATATTTTGAATTTGTATTGTAAACAATTGGAATCTTTATGAACACATCAGTTTCAGAGCCACAAACCCCCTCCTCTTAATGTATCTTTATAGGTGGATGCGTTTGGTGCTCGCTCTGACTTCGTTCCCCTCTTCGGCAGCTGTGACATCAATTCGGTGGCCTAATTCAGACTTATCCTCCAGTTTCCTACAAGATAATTTATGGTATTTGTCACTAGAATGCCAGTGGGGGGCTCCTCTGTTATTAAGTTATCATAAAGAGAACATATAAATTACTCAGCGGAGACCCTATCATTTGTGAGAGAGATGTAAATAGCAGCCTTGTCCCCTCTGCATTTCATTCCCACACATGGGGGTCCGCCTGTACATTACTGCTGCATGGAGACTGGTGTACGTGGAATACAGCATTATATCACACGTACCAAAGACCAGACACTAAGATTATACAGAATTACATTATAGTGATTTGCTATAAAGGAAAACATAAAAAGCGCACTTTTTTTAATTATTTTTTTTAAAGGGTAACTCCACCAACCCGATCCATACAGATGACTCTGGAGAAGTCTCTTTGTTTCTCTGCACGTTCAACTTTAATGTGGTCTGTGGTCATAAAATCCACCGAATGGGGCTCTGGAAAAGGCAGATGAAAGTGTCACAAACTCCCCATCATTTATGCTGAATGATCTCACTGAACGATTCTCAGTTAACTCATTCTGCAGCCAACAATGCAACACACAGGAGCCATGATAGGCAAATTATGCAAAGTGTTTAATTAAACCCAATAACAAAAAATATTTTTTATTTAGTCCCAAATACATGCATTTAGGTAAAAAAAATAATGCTCCAACGCTTTAAGACTCTGTGCCCACGTTGCGTATTTGCATGCAGTTACGCTGTGTTTTGCACTGCAGGGTAAATACTTGCGTCCTGTGTCCCCAGCACAATCTATGAAGATTGTGCATAATCCATGCGCACGTTGCGTTTTAGAACACAGTGATTTGCATGCTGCCAAAACAATGCCTTCTAAAAAGCAACATGTCACTTCTCTCGTGCGCTTTGGATGCAGCCCCCGCTCGGTCCATGGTGGGGGCTGCATCCAGAGCGCATGAAATAGGCTTTTTCACGCAGTGTTTTTGCAACGATTTGAAGCGCACATGAGCTGTTCAAATCACTGCAGAAATTTCTGCAGGGACAGAACGCAACGTGGGCACATAGCCTTATGCTAGCAAAGTCAATGAGAATTCTCAAGTACTGTACATATGTTGCTTCTGTTATCCTTGCAGATTTGGTGCTGATTTAATGCACATTTGGTACTGATTTGATGCAGATTTGGTGCAGTTTTGATCCTGATTTGATGCAGATTTAATGCAGTTTTGATGTAGATTTGGTGCAGATTTGATTCAGAGTTGATGCAGATTCAGTGCAGTTTTCATGCAGATTTGGTGTAGATTTGATGCACATTTGGTGCAGTTTTGATGCAGATTTGGTACAAATTGTGGCCCAAATTTGCATGTCTATTCTTATGCCAGAAAAGACAATTAGAATTCTGAAGTGCTGTGCATATGTTGCTTCTCTTTTCCTTGCAGATAAAATGAAGATTTGATGCAGATTTGGTGCAGATTTGGTGCAGATTTGATGTAGATTTGGTGCAGATTTGGTGCAGATTTTGGCACAAATCTGGATGCCTATCCTTAGGAAAGTGAATGAGAATTCTGAAGTGTTGTGCACATGTTGCTTCTTTTTTTCGTTGCAGATTTTGGTGCAAGAAATAATCTGCAGCATGTCACTTGTTGGTGCAATTTTTCCTGCAATTTTTTAGCCCTTTCACGCATTGACTTTATTAAGAAAACTGCATGACACAAAAATGCACCAAAAAAGCACCAAAAATGCATAGTTTTTTGGTGCCTTTTTCTGCTAGAAGGTGCAGATTTGATGCAGAAAATTTGCAACGTGCGTATATAAGCTTAGTATACGGTAGTTTGGTTAGATTCTCCGATCTTCGCGAATGCCCAAATGCCATGAACAGATCAAACCGGATTAAGAGAACATATCCTGAATTGGAAAAGCCAACAAATGAACCTGGTCCCCCTAAATGTGCCGAACCCTTTAGGACGCCAACCATTTGAGGGGTTCCCTTATTCAGGGAGGGAGTGGGCAGTAGAGAGCTGGGAAGACCGTCTTCCGAAAAGATGGTAAGTATTGAACTACTCCATAATGGAACATGCAAAAAACGTGTCTGAATGAGCTCACTGACTGAGTCTCAGTTAACTCATTTTGCAAACAGAGGTTAAAAAATGCAAATAGGGCAAAATATTGAATGAAACCCAATCACAAAAGTGTCTTGAGCCTTTATATAGTGATGTGGATGAGGTCTGAGGATAGAATTAACCAATTCGTAAAGCAAAACTTGCACAAATAAAAGCATTTCTCCCTTTCATTTCCGCCTCTTTCCCCCTCGTCTCCATGTTTCCATGCCCGGCATTTATTCCTTTGCCTAATAACTCGTCCCCCGCGTTCCCTCTTAGCGTTTTCGGTAAATAATCACGCCGCCTTTGTTCCAATCGCCTCTAATCACCAGAAACGTTTTCCGAGCAGCTGGAGAATTTCTTACGATTTGGATTCGCACCTTTGTACATAAAATATCGAAGGGGAATTTAATGATTTTAAAACCAATTTAAAAAAAGGTCTTTTCTCCCCTCGTCTGGAAAAAAAAGCTGCAAAAATAAACATAACATGAAATTAAATTTTCAATGTACGGCATCCGGGAAAATAAATGTCAGCGCACATCAGGCGGGGTGGGGGAGGGGGGGGGGGGTGCAAAAATCAATGCATCCTGAATTGGAGTAACATTGTGTATTATGACATTAGCTGGAAATGAGCCGGACGTTGTCGCTTTCGACGGTCGGTTAGTTCAGACGAGCTTTATTTTAACATTATAGTTCCATCTTGTGCAGTTTCCTTAAATGTATTATTACTATGGCCTCTTAACTGCAAATCAGATACAGGTTCTGTGGCTTTGCTGATGTATATTCAGCGGCAGGAGAAGGCTGGCGGGAGGTAAGATCGCAGCACGGCTCCGGAGCCCCGAGCCACCGGCACAGCGGAGACAGATGCAGACTCACCTGGAGGAGAAGCTTTATATCTGCTCAGCTGGAAACTCACTATATCCTGCAAGTGGTAATGTGGCGCCCCTGAGGCTTCAGGCACCACAGGGTACTGCATCCCTATTAGGGTCCAAGGAAGGTCGATATTGGTTTCCACATACAATCATACAGTAATACAGGGTTGCCCTTCCCAATGGGGACCGGGCCAGGGTCGGGTCACTAGAGGGGCCTCAACCGCGGATGGGTTTACAGGACGCCACTGCAATGTGGACTCCGGATCTACTGGAACCGGGACTGAGGGTCGGCGAGTAGCAACCACCAGGGGGAGTCAGGAGCACACAGTGGGAAGGGCAGGTTGACATAGTGAGAGCAGTGAACCGGCCGGTGGCAGCGGCTGGGGGCAACATCTTGGAACACAACACAACTACCACAGCTTCAGACACAGAGTGGACGTGCCATGAGCAGCTCTGTGGGCAAGGGGGTTCAAAACGGTCGCTGGGGAGAAGCAGGCGGCTGCTTCCACAGGACCGGCGCTGTCGGGGTACAGAACCCTAGGACAGATATACTTCACGTTATCTACCAACTCTGCAAGGGTCGCTGGAATGGCTTTAAAAGTCACCGGACCTGTCCCACGAGTCTGCAGCCAAATAGCACATAGGATCCGGGGTTGAGGAGCCGCCCCATAACGGAACTGCACTATCAGCATACAGAATGGGACACTTTATTGACGACGGGACCCTCAAGTGCTTCACGCCACGGGGGTCTGAGATTAAGCGCATCAAGGGAGGAGAGAGTTCAGAGGCTGACACACACATCGGACTTGACCTTCCACGGATCCGGGATCGTCTGGAGTCCATCGTGGCAGAGAACGGTACCATGGGCAGCGGCTAAAAGAACTGTGAGTAAAAAGACCTGGAACAGCAGCCCCTGTCTCTGCCTCTCCTTTAACCGGCGCCCAGCGCTGCGATGCCGACGGGGACTACCACAACCCCCGTCCTCTATCATCCTCCCCGGGGTAATCCCAATCTGCCTGTGGGGAGCGACACCATCCCAGCTGTACCCACGATCTGCCCCGGAGAGAGACCCTGCATCCCTGTCCGCGTACCACAGGTGGCGTCATGATCATTCTATAGACTTTCCTAACCTCCAGCTACCACCACCATCCTTCACTTCCTGTATGCCTACCACCACCATCCTTCACTTCCTGTATGCCTACCACCACCATCCTTCACTTCCTGTATGCCTCGGGGAAACGGGACAGGGCCACGCCACCCCGTGACATCGCAGAGGATCTGCACCCCTGGCTTAGCAATGAGTAGGCTAAAACACCTGCCCCGCGGGGCGCTACGATAGACTATTTGTAAAAGTATTGGACAAACGTCGTAGTCATCAAATTCCAAATTCTCCAGTTCCATAACTGCAGAATCTAGACCTCCTCTGGTGACATCAGCACAAACCCTGCATCCGCCGGAGCCTCATGGCCGAGCAGCTGCTCCCAACATACAACACCAAGCACAAGCCCAAGCCATACATCACCAAGCACAATGCCGAGCCGTACATCACCAAGCACAATGCCGAGCCGTACATCACCAAGCACAATGCTGAGCCGTACATCACCAAGCACAATGCTGAGCCGTACATCACCAAGCACAATGCCGAGCCATACATCACCAAGCACAATGCCGAGCCATACATCACCAAGCACAATGCCGAGCCATACATCACCAAGCACAATGCTGAGCCGTACATCACCAAGCACAATGCCGAGCCGTACATCACCAAGCACAATGCCGAGCTGTACATCACCAAGCACAATGCTGAGCCATACATCACCAAGCACAATGCCGAGCCGTACATCACCAAGCACAATGCCGAGCTGTACATCACCAAGCACAATGCTGAGCCATACATCACCAAGCACAATTCTGAGCCGTACATCACCAAGCACAATGCTGAGCCATACATCACCAAGCACAATGCTGAGCCATACATCACCAAGCACAATGCCGAGCCATACATCACCAAGCACAATGCCGGGCCATACATCACCAAGCACAATGCCGAGCCATACATCACCAAGCACAATGCCGAGCCATACATCACCAAGCACAATGCTGAGCCATACATCACCAAGCACAATGCCGAGCCATAAATCCCCAAGCACAATGCCGAGCCATACATCACCAAGCACAATGCTGAGCCGTACATCACCAAGCACAATGCCGAGCCATACATCACCAAGCACAATGCTGAGCCATACATCACCAAGCACAATGCTGAGCCATACATCACCAAACACAATGCTGAGCCGTACATCACCAAGCACAATGCTGAGCCGTACATCACCAAGCACAATGCTGAGCCGTACATCACCAAGCACAATGCCGAGCCGTACATCACCAAGCACAATGCTGAGCCATACATCACCAAGCACAATGTAGAACGTCAGATAGAGTGGTGTAAAGATGCCACCACTGGACTCTGAAGGAGACGTGTTCTGTGCAGTGACAGATCACACTTCTATCTACGTCTGATGGAGGAGTCTGGGTTTGGTGAGTGGAGGATGTTACCCCCTGACTGCATTGTGCCGCTGTACAATTTGGTGGAGGAGGATAATGCTCTGGGCTATCAGGGGTTGGCCTCATCTTCTTAGTGCCAGTGAAGGGAAATCTTAATTCTTCAGGATAAGACATTGTGGAAAATTAAAGCTTCCAGCTTTGCGGCAACAGTTTGAGGAAGACCCTTTTTTGCTCCTCATGATTGTGTCCAGTTCACAAGCTCAATACAACCATTGAAGAGGGAGAATGTGATGCCGCACAGGCTCCGGACCTCAGCTCCATCTAACACCTATAATGGAGATTGTGAGCCCGGCCTCCCCCAAAATCAGGGTCTGACCTCACAAATCCTCTTCTGGATTGAGGGAAAAAAAATTCCCACAGACGCCTCCAAAATCTTGTAGAAAACTTCCTAGAACCAGAGCCATTATTTCTGCAGAGGAGCCAACTACAACTAATGTGTAGGGTGGGAGATCGGAAAAGCTTGTGTAGGTGCAATATGGAGGAGGCACAAACTGTTCTCCATGTAGTGTGTAATGGTCAACATTTTTGCATTCACTTATTCTGACAATTAGTGACACAAGTGCTGAGCTGACCCTTTCACTGCCATCATCTGTACTCCATTCTCCGGATATAATCTATATTTTAGTGACCCAGTAGGTGATGATGGATGAATCACTCCACAGATCTCTTGCTTTTTCTGATAATTCTGCTCTTTCGAAAGGAAAATCTACTTCTAACCTATAAATCTGGGGACTAGCAGTAAGAAGTACGAGGGGATATGAATAATGAACAGACTGACATCAAAGAAATACAAAAGCAAAAACCAGGGAGCTCAGCTGGAATTGAGCACTCGCGAGACCGGATAATGGTGCGTTCATGCATTGCAGTGCATCTTCTGGGAGACGACTCGCAACGTAAGTGTCCAATCTCGTAAGGATATGGAAAATAAATATCCGGTGTCATTGTGGTGGATTCAAAGTCATGTTGTAAATCTGTAGATTAATGAGGTTCTGCCCTTCGTCTAAGCAGCTGATCCGGTAATCTACAGTCCTGATGATACTGTAACTGGATGTACAGATATCCCCGAGTCTCCCGGCGTCACTCAGGCAGTGAGTGTTCTGCATACAATGCTATTTAGCCATCTGTGGGAAGGGAAATGTAATGTTCCCCAGTTGAATTTCCATCTGCTCGGCAATGGATCTCCGATGATTATTCATCTGCTGCAGGTTGTGTTGTCTGCACTGCGACCTGAGCCAACCGAGCAGTATCCTCAATGACTCCCGTCACCGTTGAACACTCGCTTGGTGCATGATAAATGAAGACATAATGGAGGTTATGCAAAAAATATTACAGCTCAACAAATAGGGATATTGCTCAGCCAACAACTTAGGTACCAATATTATTTAGCACCTATCCGAGACCCGGCACATTTCTCCTGCGACCTGTCCAGACTCAAAGACTTTTGGATATTCGGCTGATACATGTCATGTTGATTCGGTACCACCTTTAGGCTACATCTCCAATCTTTCCTAAAACGTCTGGCAATCTATGGCTAGATTCTTGGCTTATCCAAAATTTTCAGCAAGGCACTGACAATTGGTGACTACGCTAGCGGCGAGGACCTGAGGAAATCAAAACCTTGTTGTGAGTGGTCTGTAAGAGTTGAGACCTCAGCTCTCAACTTGAGACGATGACCACTTTCAAACCTTGTGTTGACAGTGGAACCTTGAGAGTTGAGACCTCAGCTCTCAGCTTGAGACCATGACCACTCTCAAACTGATGTAAGTGGTCCTTTGAGAGTTGAGACCTCAGCTCTCAACTTGAGACGATGAGCACTCTCAAACCTTGTTGCGTTTGGACCCTTGAGACTTGAGACCTCAGCTCTCAACTTGAGGCTATGGCCACTCTCAAACCTTGTTATGAGTAGTCCCTTGAGAGTTGAGACCTCAGCTCTCAACTTGAGACGATGACCACATTCAAACCTTGTTGCGAGTGGATCCTTGAGAGTTGAGACCTCAGCTCTCAGCTTGAGACCATGACCACTCTCAAACTGTTGCGAGTGGTCCTTTGAGAGTTGAGACCTCAGCTCTCAACTTGAGGCGATGACCACTTTCAAACCTTGTGTTGAGAGTGTACCCTTGAGAGTTGAGACCTCAGTTCTCAGCTTGAGACCATGACCACTCTCAAACTGTTGCGATTGGTCCTTTGAGAGTTGAGACCTTAGCTCTCAACTTGAGGTGATGACCACTCTCAAACCTTGTTGCGAGTGGTCCCTTGAGAGTTGAGACCTCAGCTCTCAGCTTGAGACCATGACCACTCTCAACCTGTTGCGAGTGGTCCTTTGAGAGTTGAGACCTTAGCTCTCAACTTGAGGTGATGACCACTCTCAAACCTTGTTGCGAGTGGTCCCTTGAGAGTTGAGACCTCAGCTCTCAGCTTGAGACCATGACCACTCTCAACCTGTTGCGAGTGGTCCTTTGAGAGTTGAGACCTCAGCTCCCAACTTGAGGTGATGACCACTCTAAAATCTTGATGCGAGTAGTCCCTTGATAGTTTAGACCTCAGCTCTCAGCTTGAGACCATGGCCACTCTCAAATCTTCTTGAGAATGGTTATGGTGGCAAGTTCACCACTACTTTGGTGAGATTTATGATGTCTCACCCCAGTTATTATTCTGTAAAAAGATGTACACATGTTCGGTATGTGGAGGTTGGGGCCTCAGAACTGGATCTTATAGTGAACCCAGGAAACCTCAGGGCAACACTTGGCCCATTTTTCCATATGTCATGCCATGGATATATGGCTGGTATCTTAAATGTTGGGTTAAGATTGACCTAAGTACCATCGTTTGGCAGCTTCTCTGATCATTCCTATTACTTTTGGCCTCTGGCTACCATCCTGGTGTTGACTCTAGGCTAGCCTTAAATCCTAAGTTACCAATATTTTGTTGAGTTTCATAAAGTCCCCCTTTCCCAGTGAAGACCCTGGAAGAAGTAAGGATGGAGCTCTATCTGAAATGGTTATCAGATATTTACCATTAGTAGAATCTGCATCTGAGGGTCCCATGGATCAGTGATCGACTCTTGGAACCAATTCCTTGCCAAGGCACTAAACTCAAAGGTATCATAAGGGTGTCTTAGTCCTGATGCCCAAGTTACCAATATCTTGTTGAGTTTGATAAAGTCCCCTTTTCCTAGTGAAGACCCTGGAAGAAGTAAGGATGGAACTGGATCTGAAATGGTTATCAGATATTAAAATCTGCATCTGAGGGTCCCATTGGTCAGTGGAGAACTCCTGCAACTAATTTCCTAGCCAAGTCACTAAACTCAAAGGTATTAGATATCTTGTTGAGTTTAATAAAGTCACCCCTTCCCAGTGAAGACCCTGTTAGACGTAAAGAAGGAACTGGATCTGAATTGGTTACCAGACACTCACCATTATAGGGTCCCATGGGTCAGTGGTGGAAACTCGAAACCATTTCCTAGTCGAGCCTTTAAACACAAAGGTATCAAAACAAGAACAACGTACTGGACAACCAAATGAAAGAGCACTAAGGATGCTAGTAACATTGATCTGTCCAGTGTGAGATTGCTCTATAAACTTGACTTTTGGTCTTATAAATTTTACTAGCCTTAAAAAAGTCTGGATACCAATTGATAGTCAAAGCCAAATAAAAAAACTCTCTACTCTTTAAGACACCCATTAAATGACTCTAGACTAAAGATAATAACATGATCCAATGTAATGTTTGTACTTCTGCTAATCCATGGTTTCCACTTCATCATATTTTATAACCACTGCTGATCTGTGTCTCATTTAGTTAGTGGTCCTGGGGGTTGAAGGACTGTGTCGTATCCATCTGTCTCACCAAGTTATTTCTAATGAGCTGAAAATCCTTGACAAATGCTTTATTTTTGTCTTATGCGCCAAGATTCTGTATAAAAAAGGAAAAAAGTTGAAATAATTGTCTATTTTCTCCCTTTGCGATATATATTTTTCTTTATTTCTCTCAGCTCAATTCAAAAGAGTTTAAATCTGATTCAAGGTCAAGCTATATCTAAGCCGTCTTGTAGTTGAGTTGTAAAAAGCCCCCCGCTGCTTTGCCTCAGCATGTGTTACCATCAGGGGGGAGTATCCGATATATAAGCTAAACGCCATTGAAAAAGTAGCCTAGTGCCGTATCATACTATTATCCCTCTTGAAGCTGTTAAAAAATATCTATCTCCTTTCAAAAAGAATTTTAATTGTTCGTAGCCCGGGTTGTACTGCTCAGTTTGAGAAAGTGGGAAATATTTGTAAAGTCTTATTCGACAATTTGTGAAAATTAGTCACGCGGCAATTCCAACCAGGTCTATCACATGGAGTTATTGTGTAAATATGCTTTTAGCAATTGACGGACATCCAGTAGATTATCATTTTAGTTATCTCAACTACGCTGCATAGCAAGAGCTAAGTATAGTATGGGAAAAATGGAATATTGGACCGAAAGCAAAACGAACCCCAGGACTTCATCATTATCATTCAGCCACAGAGAAAACGTCGTCAATATATCGCAACCCCAGACAAAAAAATTACAGAATTGAAAAGGTGGCCTCCAGATGTCATAACGAGTGAATAGAACCTTGTAATTTTACATTTTATATGCAGTTAGGCTTGGGGGAATTTACCTTTATCAAGACAAATTAAAAATTTGGAAAAAAAATATGTTGTCTGTTTAAAACATTGTTATGAATTCCTAGGTGGTTTGGACCAAAAAAAACCAGTAACTTGGATATAATTGGTGACAGGAAACTAATTTTTGTATTTAATATCATTTTTAGTGTCTATGTTTTATATTTAACATTTTATGGGAATAAATAAATGGGGGGTTGTTCATATTCTACCACTTAGGAAGAGTAATTAATGTAAATTCTTTTTAATTAGACATCTTTGTGCAGTAGCTAATGGTCCTGATTTTCACAAAGGGTGGCTTATTGATATGGTGTTTGTTGGTGGGGGTATAGTTGGTGGGGTTATAAGCAAGACTCATCTTTTTGATTTGGTCAAACTTGGAGGGGGGTTCCACAGTGAGTTATTTTACAATTTTCCTATTTGTTTAGCATAAACAGTAACAAAAATATTGATTTCTAATAAATAGAAAAGCATCTTCGTGGAAAATCAATTACTGGAGCAAGTGTTGATGTTACGGTCGCCGAGGGGCGGTGAGCGATCGGGAGTGGACCCACTGGGCCATACACCGGACTCCCTGAGAAAGAGAGGCTGTCTGGTGCAGCAACCAGTGGCCTAAATGTACAACTGCCAAGAACCAGTGGTTGTTGGCTCTTACGGATGGATACAGTCTCTTAATGTCCGATGCTGGTGTGCAAGGATGTGGCAGCACAGTAGTGGTAACTCGGACTTGGCAGCACGGAGGTGGTGGCTCAGGCATGGTGGCATGGAGGTAGTGGCTCTGATGTGAGCATGGAGGTAGTAGCTCTGATGTGGCAGCATGGAGGTAGTTGCTCTGATGTGGCAGCACAGAGGTAGTGGCTTTGACATGGCAGAACGGAGGTAGTGGCTCAGACTGGAACTAGAACTCAATAGCAGGATTAGACACAGTAATGTACAAGGACTTGAGAACTAGCAACGCCCTAATAAGCAACGTTACTCAGGCGCCTGCTGTAATGGGAGGCAGACTTCAATACCTTAGGGAAACAGGTGACCTCAGAGATCACTTCCGGCTAATAAGACACCGGCCCTTTAAGATAAGGGGTGTGGCTGCATGTGCACCCTATGGGCACTCACAGAAGGTTTGCGTGTAGCCTGGAAAGAAGAGGAGGCCACAGCAGACTCTGGGACTGGAGAACAGGAGAGAGCGAGGATGTCTCCACTAGAGCCTGGGAGAAGGAGCGTGCGGGGACACCACGCTGGAACAAGGACCAGTCAGATGAGAGGGAGGATGCCCCTGCTGGAACCTGGGAGTGGGAACATGTGGGAGTACTGTGCTGGGACCAAGCCCAGGCAGGTGAGAGGGAGGATGCCCCCGCTGGAGCCTGGGAGCGGGACCGGGTGTTACAGTTGGCTTTGGTTTTTTTGAGGGGTCCACCAGAAGAAGATTGTGTGGGGCTAACCTCCATTTACAGAACTTGTGCAGCACATCTACTGTTAATTGAATTGGGAATAACCTTAAATTGGACCAATATTGCATTAGAGACTGGGCAAACTGGAGTCCAATTTTAATAGCATCTAACCAAGTGAATGGATCTACCAGACCATAATGGGCACCTTGGATTATTGAGTTTACCGGGTTGAAAGAGTTTTGAAAAAGCAAATTTTGAAAACTTCAGTCTTTGTTGTCGGCCAAAGATTTTATTGACAAGGTTCCAAAGAGAAGCAACTTTCCAAGTTAAGCGGTGGAACAAAACTTATGGTCCATCAATAATTCTTCTAACTAATTTGATCTTTGGTTTCTTCTAGCTTGGTGATTTAGTTCAATTTTGTAGTCCAAGACAGTCTCTGTCTCAGAATTACTTATATCCTGGACAAAACCTCCTTTATGAAATCCTGACGATGAAGAATGGACCATTACATGCCGAACATCATCCATTGGCCAAGCCAAGAAATATTATAAAGTGGAATAAGTATTTTACCCCTTTACAAAAAGAAAATAATCCAAACTATTCTGCTGCCGGGAAACAGAGGAGAATATCAAATTGTGACTCCGTAACAATCCTCCGATTAATCATTTCTGCTTTGACTGCACAAATATTTCAGAGGAAGCCACAGATCAAGTGAGACATTAATCTTCACATTTTTTAGTTTAAATATGTATTTGTTAAACTAATCACGCAGACGACTGATTTCACATTCACTGAACTTCCAGGGAGACATCAAACATATGCAGACTAGGGAAAGTCCCCCAAAAACTGATGGAGAATTCGATTATTTCCATTGGATTTTAGTTCAAGTGTGAGTGGGCTTTCCTCTCTTGAGATGTCTTGATGACCTGTCAGAAGATGTCATTGATGAGGGCTCCGGTGTTGACTTTTTGCCTTGAGCAACGAGTCTGCAGATGTCTTCAGCAGTTGAGTCTTTCCCAAGGTCATTGGTTCATTCCAATATTCTCTTTGCTGAAAGTTCCGAGTTATGGAGACCAACGGAGAACTTAATGGCCACACTCCGATAAGACCAATAATTTTGCTTTGATTTTGTCCTTGACATTTTTCATCCTTTCCTTGAGTTCCCAATGATTTTCCGTTGTCCCTTCAATGATCGACAGTAAATTGGACTGCTAAACAACCACCCAGTGTAAGTAGACACCTACAGTTGCCAGGTCCCAAGTCAACAGCGAGGCATCCAACTCTGGTTGTTAAGCCTATGCTTGGAATAATCTAACACCCACATTTTTTACCACCATTTTGCTTAACCCTAGAACGCATACCTGGGGCCTCGCAGGCCTGCTAGGTCATTTGTTTTCTATGGTAGATTGAATTGCTTGCGTGTTCTAGGGTTAAAGAGTAGATTTGTGTCCCCACTTTTCGACTCCCAAATCCCACCTAAAGGTTGTTTTTACATTGCGTATTTTTTTCAGAAAGCCTATTTAAAGGGGTTGTCCTACAGTGTTCAGGCCATTCTTAGACTGAAGGCCACCGCTATTATTCGATTACCTTGGTCATCATTTATCTCACCATGGGAAAAATGTAGCAGATATTCAAATTATTCAAGACTGTCTTAAGTCTGCAAAAGGAAGACCTGCTGTTCTAGATAAGTCTGCAATTTTGACTACTGGTTATCCTAAGCCTTCCATATACATGAGACTAATGTTGGCCGAACCTGCAGACATATTGATGGGCTTAGCCATTAGTCTATTGTGTATGGGGGCCCTGGACAGAGAGTTAAGAATCTGACAGGTCCGAATTTGGACTGCCGATCCTTTGGTTCTCCTTGGGATTGTCCGCCACCGGTGGAGTCTGTCAGCGGCTCTTTCTTTGAGAACACGTCAGAGCAAGTTCTCCTTTGTATGGGCGAGTTTGACAAGAAAGCTGCCAGTCAAATGATTGGCTGAACCATGGCTTAGAGCCATCTATAGTGTATGGGGAACATAACAGTATGTTCACATTGAAACAATTGAGCATCACAATTGCAAATAGTAGAATCTTATACATAGCTGAAGTACGAGAATATCATCCTTTCCAAATGGTACTGTATGAAAATTAAAAGGTTGTCCAATAAATTATCACCTATCCATTTGATAACTTTAAGATTGAGGGGGTCCGAACATTGGGAACTGCATTGAGTGGCAGAATGGATCACTTTTATCTCCAACGGGGTTGCATTTTGCATTTTGCAGTAGCTCCATAATGAATAAATGGAGAGGCGGTTGGACATAAAATTGCCTCGATTTTCCTATCGGCGTGCATCCAGCGGTTGGACCTCCACCGATCTATGTCTTCACCCTTCTTCCTTTGGATAGGTGATAACTTATTGTCCCAATCACTATGAATATTTGACATATGATTTCCGTTTGCGTTCTTGTATTTTTCCCTTTGGGGTTCCTGTATTTTTCTGTTTTGGGTTCTGTTTTGGGTTCCTGTATTTTTCGTTTTGGGTTCTGTTTTGGGTTACTGTTTTTTTTCCCTTTTCGGCTCTGTTTTAAGTTCCTGTATTTTTCCCTTTTGGGTTTAGTTTTGGGTTCCTGTATTTTTCCATTTTGCGTTCCTGTATTTTTCCCTTTTGGGTTCTGTTTTGGGTTCTTGTATTTTTCCATTTTGTGTTCCTCTTTTGGACTCTGTTTTTGGTTCCTGTATTTTACCCTTTTGACTTCCGTTTTGGGTTCCTGTATTTTTCCATTTTGGGTTCCTGTATTTTTCTGGTTTGTGTTCTGTTTTAGGTTCCTGTATTTTTCCATTTTGGGTTCTGTTTTGGGTTCTTGTGTTTTTCCATTTTGTGTTCCTGTTTTTTCCCCTTTTAGGTTCTGTTTTGGGCTCCTGTATTTTTCGTTTTGGGTTCTGTTTTGGATTCCTGTATTTTTCCATTTTGGGTTCTGTTTTGGGTTCTTGTATTTTTCCATTTTGTGTTCCTGTTTTTTCCTCTTTTGGGTTCTGTTTTAGGTTCCTCATTTTTCCCTTTTGGGTTTCCTTTTGGGTTCCGTTTTGGGTTCTTGTATTTTTCCATTTTGGGTTCTGTTTTGGGTTCCTGTATTTTTCCATTTTGCGTTCCTGTATTTTTCCCTTTTGGGTTCTGTTTTGGCTTCCTGTATTTTTAGCTTTTGGGTTCCTGTATTTTTCCGTTTTGGGTTCTGTTTTGGGTTCCTGTATTTTTCAATATTGGGTTCCTATATTTTTACCTTTTGGGTGCCTGTATTTTTAGTGGTCACCATAACGTTATTCTATTTGTTAAAAATGCCAAAAACAATGTATAAAGTCACTAGGATCTGTCACCATTGGTTCAGAAATGGATACAACGTAAATGTTGGGATATTATGTATGGCCGCCTTGACGCAAGTGTGAACACAGCCTAAAGCCAAACCTTTACTTTGATTTCAAGCTTCATCTAAACTAAAACAAACGGAGGAAACAACAATCCTCATGAATTCTTACCTTGTGTGTATCAGACTCATCTGGGTGTGATTGTAATAGTGCAGTATCAGCTGTTTTGTGACAATTTCATTTAGCGGAGTCTCTTGTGGTGGAGGCTGTGTTCGGTTGTGTCTGGCGCGGAGCCTCCGGCGCGGAGTCTGTTCCACACAAACTTAGTTGCTCCTTATATAATTGTTGATAACGGAGCGATTCTTACTCTGGCCTCAGCCATATTCCCTATAGAAGATGCTACGGATAAACCGGAGAAGACACATCCAAAACACTATTGATCAGACTGCAGCAGCAGTGAAGCATGGAGCAGATCTATTCTCCAGCAGGTTTTTGTTTCTGATTGACCGTGCAGCCATTAGTGTGAATGTGCTTTCCTAATGCTTTAGTAAAATTGACTTTTGAATGACAATGTACTTCCCCCGGGCTCTCGCTATCCCATAAGTGCACCGGGAGATGTAATTCTAGTGGACCTTGCTGATCCGAGGTCACTTTATATCCCTATATCTCGTCTTACACAAAGTCAAGTGAAATCAATTCAGACGACTGCTCTCATAATAATAAGTCACCGGGAAAAGCCAACTGCAAAGCAAAGTATCCAAAGAGGAGAATTATACATAGAAGAGGTGGAGAAGTAAATATTTACTATCTGTCTAATATCTATCATCCATCTATCTATCTATCTATCTATCTATCCCTCTATCTATCTATCTATCTATCTATCTATCCCTCTATCTATCTATCTATCTATCTATCTATCTATCTATCCCTCTATCTATCTATCTATCTATCTATCTATCTATCTATCTATCTATCTATCCCTCTATCTATCTATCTATCTATCTATCTATCTATCTATCTATCTATCCCTCTATCTATCTATCTATCTATCTATCTATCTATCTATCCCTCTATCTATCTATCTATCCCTCTATCTATCTATCCCTCTATCTATCTATCTATCTATCTATCTATCTATCTATCTATCTATCTATCTATCTATCTATCTATCCCTCTATCTATCTATCTATCTATCTATCTATCTATCTATCTATCTATCTATCTATCTATCCCTCTATCTATCTATCCCTCTATCTATCTATCCCTCTATCTATCTATCTATCTATCTATCTATCTATCTATCTATCTATCTATCTATCAATCTATCTATCCCTCTATCTATCTATCCATCCATCCCTCTATCTATCTATCTATCCCTCTATCTATCTATCTATCTATCTATCCCTCTATCATCTATCTATCCCTCTATCTATCTATCCCTCTATCTATCTATCTATCCCTCTATCTATCTATCCCTCTATCTATCCCTCTATCTATCTATCTATCTATCTATCCCTCTATCTATCTATCTATCTATCTATCCCTCTATCTATCTATCCATCCATCCCTCTATCTATCTATCTATCTATCTATCCCTCTATCTATCTATCCCTCTATATCTATCTATCCCTCTATCTATCTATCCCTCTATCTATCTATCTATCTATCTATCTATCTATCCCCCTATCTATCTATCCCTCTATCTATCCCTCTATCTATCTATCTATCTATCTATCTATCTATCTATCTATCTATCTATCTATCTATCTATCTATCCCTCTATCTATCTATCCCTCTATCTATCTATCTATCCCTCTATCTATCTATCTATCTATCTATCTATCTATCTATCCCTCTATCTATCCCTCTATCTATCTATCCCTCTATCTATCCCTCTACCTATCTATCTATCTATCTATCTATCTATCTATCTATCTATCCCTCTATCTATCTATCTATCTATCTATCTATCTATCTATCTATCTATCTATCTATCTATCTATCTATCCCTCTATCTATCTATCTATCTATCTATCCCTCTATCTATCCCTCTATCTATCTATCCCTCTATCTATCCCTCTATCTATCTATCTATCCCTCTATCTATCTATCTATCTATCTATCTATCTATCTATCTATCTATCCCTCTATCTATCCCTCTATCTATCTATCCCTCTATCTATCCCTCTACCTATCTATCTATCTATCTATCTATCTATCCCTCTATCTATCCCTCTATCTATCTATCTATCTATCTATCTATCTATCTATCTATCTATCTATCTATCTATCTATCTATCCCTCTATCTATCCCTCTATCTATCCCTCTATCTATCTATCTATCTATCTATCTATCTATCTATCTATCCCTCTATCTATCTATCTATCTATCTATCTATCCCTCTATCCCTCTATCTATCTATCTATCTATCTATCCCTCTATCTATCTATCTATCTATCTATCTATCTATCTATCCCTCTATCTATCTATCTATCTATCTATCTATCCCTCTTTCTATCCCAATATCTATCTATCTATCTATCTATCTATCTATCTATCTATCTATCTATCTATCTATCTATCTATCTATCTATCTATCTATCTATCCCTCTATCTATCTATCTATCTATCTATCTATCTATCTATCTATCTATCTATCTATCCCTCTATCTATCTATCTATCCCTCTATCTATCTATCTATCTATCCCTCTATCTATCTATCTCTCTATCTATCCCTCTATCCATCTATCTATCTATCTATCCCTCTATCCCTCTATCTATCTATCTATCTATCTATCTATCTATCTATCTATCTATCTATCTATCCCTCTATCTATCCCTCTATCTATCCCTCTACCTATCTATCTATCTATCTATCTATCTATCTATCTATCTATCTATCTATCTATCCCTCTATCTATCCCTCTATCTATCTATCTATCTATCTATCTATCCCTCTATCTATCCCTCTATCTATCCCTCTATCTATCTATCTATCTATCTATCTATCTATCTATCTATCCCTCTATCTATCTATCTATCTATCTATCTATCTATCTATCTATCCCTCTATCCCTCTATCTATCTATCTATCCCTCTATCTATCTATCTATCTATCTATCCCTCTATCTATCTATCTATCTATCTATCTATCTATCTATCTATCTATCCCTCTTTCTATCCCAATATCTATCTATCTATCTATCTATCTATCTATCTATCCCTCTATCTATCTATCTATCTATCTATCTATCCCTCTATCTATCTATCTATCCCTCTATCTATCTATCTATCTATCTATCTATCTATCTATCCCTCTATCTATCTATCTATCTATCTATCCCTCTATCTATCTATCTATCTATCTATCTATCTATCCCTTTATCTATCTATCTATTTATCTATCTATCTATCTATCTATCCCTCTATCCATCTATCTATCTATCTATCTATCTATCTATCTATCCCTCTATCTATCTATTTATCTATCTATCTATCTATCTATCTATCTATCTATCTATCTATCTATCTATCTATCTATCTATCCCTCTATCTATCTATCTATCTATCTATCTATCTATCTATCTATCTATCTATCTATCTATCCCTCTATCTATCTATCCCTCTATCTATCTATCTATCTATCTATCTATCCCTCTATCTATCTATCTCTCTATCTATCCCTCTATCTATCTATCTATCTATCTATCTATCTATCTATCTATCCCTCTATCTATCTATCCCTCTATCTATCTATCCCTCTATCTATCTATCTATCTATCTATCTATCTATCTATCTATCTATCAATCTATCTATCCCTCTATCTATCTATCCATCCATCCCTCTATCTATCTATCTATCCCTCTATCTATCTATCTATCTATCTATCTATCCCTCTATCATCTATCTATCCCTCTATCTATCTATCCCTCTATCTATCTATCTATCTATCCCTCTATCTATCTATCCCTCTATCTATCCCTCTATCTATCTATCTATCTATCTATCTATCCCTCTATCTATCTATCTATCTATCTATCTATCTATCCCTCTATCTATCTATCCATCCATCCCTCTATCTATCTATCTATCTATCTATCTATCCCTCTATCTATCTATCCCTCTATATCTATCTATCCCTCTATCTATCTATCCCTCTATCTATCTATCTATCTATCTATCCCCCTATCTATCTATCCCTCTATCTATCCCTCTATCTATCTATCTATCTATCTATCTATCTATCTATCTATCTATCCCTCTATCTATCTATCCCTCTATCTATCTATCTATCCCTCTATCTATCTATCTATCTATCTATCCCTCTATCTATCCCTCTATCTATCTATCCCTCTATCTATCCCTCTACCTATCTATCTATCTATCTGTCTATCTATCTATCTATCTATCTATCTATCCCTCTATCTATCCCTCTATCTATCTATCTATCTATCTATCTATCTATCTATCTATCTATCTATCTATCTATCTATCCCTCTATCTATCTATCTATCTATCTATCTATCTATCTATCTATCTATCTATCTATCCCTCTATCTATCCCTCTATCTATCTATCCCTCTATCTATCCCTCTATCTATCTATCTATCCCTCTATCTATCTATCTATCTATCTATCTATCTATCTATCTATCTATCTATCTATCCCTCTATCTATCCCTCTATCTATCTATCCCTCTATCTATCCCTCTACCTATCTATCTATCTATCTATCTATCTATCTATCTATCCCTCTATCTATCCCTCTATCTATCTATCTATCTATCTATCTATCTATCTATCTATCTATCTATCTATCTATCTATCTATCTATCTATCTATCCCTCTATCTATCCCTCTATCTATCCCTCTATCTATCCCTCTATCTATCTATCTATCTATCTATCTATCTATCTATCTATCCCTCTATCTATCTATCTATCTATCTATCTATCCCTCTATCCCTCTATCTATCTATCTATCTATCTATCCCTCTATCTATCTATCTATCTATCTATCTATCTATCTATCTATCTATCTATCCCTCTATCTATCTATCTATCTATCTATCTATCTATCTATCTATCTATCTATCTATCCCTCTTTCTATCCCAATATCTATCTATCTATCTATCTATCTATCTATCTATCTATCTATCCCTCTATCTATCTATCTATCTATCTATCTATCTATCTATCTATCCCTCTATCTATCTATCTATCCCTCTATCTATCTATCTATCTATCCCTCTATCTATCTATCTCTCTATCTATCCCTCTATCCATCTATCTATCTATCTATCCCTCTATCCCTCTATCTATCTATCTATCTATCTATCTATCCCTCTATCTATCCCTCTATCTATCCCTCTACCTATCTATCTATCTATCTATCTATCTATCTATCTATCTATCTATCCCTCTATCTATCCCTCTATCTATCTATCTATCTATCCCTCTATCTATCCCTCTATCTATCCCTCTATCTATCTATCTATCTATCTATCTATCTATCTATCTATCTATCTATCTATCCCTCTATCTATCTATCTATCTATCTATCTATCTATCTATCTATCTATCTATCTATCTATCTATCTATCTATCTATCTATCTATCCCTCTATCCCTCTATCTATCTATCTATCCCTCTATCTATCTATCTATCTATCTATCTATCTATCTATCTATCTATCTATCTATCTATCCCTCTATCTATCTATCTATCTATCTATCTATCTATCTATCTATCTATCTATCCCTCTTTCTATCCCAATATCTATCTATCTATCTATCTATCTATCTATCTATCTATCTATCTATCTATCTATCTATCCCTCTATCTATCTATCTATCTATCTATCTATCTATCTATCTATCTATCTATCTATCTATCTATCTATCTATCCCTCTATCTATCTATCTATCCCTCTATCTATCTATCTATCTATCTATCTATCTATCTATCCCTCTATCTATCTATCTATCTATCCCTCTATCTATCTATCTATCTATCTATCTATCTATCTATCTATCTATCTATCTATCTATCTATCTATCTATCTATCTATCCCTTTATCTATCTATCTATTTATCTATCTATCTATCTATCTATCTATCTATCTATCTATCTATCCCTCTATCCATCTATCTATCTATCTATCTATCTATCTATCTATCCCTCTATCTATCTATTTATCTATCTATCTATCTATCTATCTATCTATCTATCTATCTATCTATCCCTCTATCTATCTATCTATCTATCTATCTATCTATCTATCTATCCCTCTATCTATCTATCTATCTATCCCTCTATCTATCTATCTATCTATCTATCTATCCCTCTATCTATCTATCTCTCTATCTATCCCTCTATCCATCTATCTATCTATCTATCCCTCTATCCCTCTATCTATCTATCTATCTATCTATCTATCCATCTATCTCTCTATCTATCTATCTATTTATCTATCTATCTATCTATCTATCTATCTATCTATCTATCTATCTATCCCTCTATCTATCTATCTATCTATCCCTCTATCTATCCCTCTATCTATCTATCTATCTATCTATCTATCTATCTATCTATCTATCTATCTATCTATCTATCCCTCTATCTATCTATCTATCTATCTATCTATCTATCTATCTATCTATCTATCTATCTATCTATCTATCTATCCCTTTATCTATCTATCTATCTATCCCTCTATCTATCTATCTATCTATCTATCTATCTATCTATCTATCTATCTATCTATCTATCTATCTATTTATCTATCTATCTATCTATCTATCTATCTATCTATCTATCTATCTATCTATCTATCTATCTATCTATCTATCTATCTATCCCTTTATCTATCTATCTATCTATCCCTCTATCTATCTATCTATCTATCTATCTATCTATCCCTCTATCTATCTATCTATCTATCTATCTATCTATCTATCTATCTATCTATCTATCTATCCTCTTGTACACAGATCCCATACTGTTCTTCTTTCCCCTGACTTTCCGCTGCATTATACATTGTTGCACATATACATACAATCTGTGCCATTGTGTGATGTATTATTAATCTACAGGTAAAGTGGTGACAATATAATGTCACCGTTCACATGACAAGTTACGCTCTGACACTCTCTCTATATAAATATGTGTTTTACTCGTCCTAATGGGGTATTTTGTGCTGTAATTCTCCTTCTTGATGATTTCTCTTGGACGTATTAGTATCGGTAACAATGTATACATTGTAAGAAGATAGATCATGAATTATGGATGAATTCAGTCTCATTGGAATCTTTTCAAGTGATGTGAGACCTGTCGCATTGTACGTTGCATCTGCAGGTGCCATTATATAGAGCAGATTGATGGATAGATTGCTAAGAAAACGTTCAGTATAACTTGTGTTTTACTCATTCTAATTTCTGCTTTTTCTAAGCTTAGGAGTCCAGTGGGCGGAGCTAATCAGTGATTGTTAGGCTTCGCTATATTACTGGCATACCTGTCAATCACTGAATCTAAGCTTAGGAGTCCAGTGGGTGAAGCTAATCAGTGATTATTAGGCTTCCCCATATTACTGGCATACCTGTCAATCACTGACTCCAAGCTTAGGAGTCCAGTGGGTGGAGCTAGTCAGTGATTGTTAGGTTTCCCTATATTACTGGCATACCTGTCAATCACTGACTCCAAGCTTAGGAGTCTAGTGGGTGGGGCTAATCAATGATTGTTATTGTTAGGCTTTCCTTTATTACTGGAATACCTGTCAATCACTGAATCTAAGCTTAGGAGTCCAATGGGCGGAGCTAGTCAGTGATTGTTAGGCTTCCCTGTATTACTGGCATACCTGTCAATCACTGATTCTACGTTTAGGAGTCAAGTGGGTGGAGCTAGTCAGTGATTGTTAGACTTTCCTCTTTTATTGGTATACCTGTCAATCACTGACTCTAAGCTTAGGAGTCAAGTGGGTGGAGCTATTTAGTGATTGTTAGGCTTCCTTATATTCCTGGCATAACTGTCAATCACTAACTAGATCCACCCACATGACTCCTAAGCTTAGAGTGATTGACAGTTATCTCAGTAATACAGGGAAGCCTAACAATCACTGATTTTCCCCGCCCACTGGACTACTAAGTATCGAAAGAGCAGAGATTAAAACTAATTTTTTCCTACAAACCTATATATCAATCTGTTTGGCTCCTTCTGCTCTATATTATGGTGGATGCAGATGAGGAGGGCATCGACAGTCATGTTTTACCCCCTGAAAACATCAACCGCACGCTTGATTTGTGGTGTAAACAGTGTCATGTGTTTCTGTATATACTGTACTTCCATGTATTTGGTTCTGCGTCTTTGTACATAAGGTTTATTGATTGTATAGGAATAAGGTCCAGGGCTGTTATGTAGGATGTATTAGTCAGGGAGTTATGCTCATATATGGGTTGACAGCAGGGACAGAAGGGGTTAGGCGTTGGGACTAGCCCACAGGGGAGGAGCTAGTGTTTAGGGAAAGTGTCCATTCTTCTGTATAAGGGTTGCAATGGGTGTGAGAAGAAAGTCCAAGACTTCAGTGGGATAGATGAGAAGAAGGACTCAACGGAAGCATCTGTAGATTTGCAGCCGGAGACCGGCTATCATTGCGAACTCGATCCTCAGGGAGAGGAATTGACTCCGAATTACATGGGGGTCTCCTTCGGTGCTTGAGTTAACATTGGGTCCTGGCCACCAGAGCCATGGACATCATGTGGCCTGCACGGGCGTCCCACCTGCACAATACAAGACCATACACCCAGCCAGGACCTTTCCTACTATGTCTGAGAGAGCAGCACCTCGCCCATGACTACGACCCCACGCCTCATTACACAGATCCCCCCCCAAATTTCAATGCCTTTGGCTATTTTACACATTGCATCAAATGGGACATCCCCATAATGCTTTGCAGCTATCACATGATATAGCACAGCCAATCAAGAGTGATTATCATAGCCTGTATAAAAGCCAAGGCAGGGAATGCAGCAGCCATTATTATCTCCCGGCTTAGCCATAAAGATATAGAAAGAAAACCATAAAGCACTGAATAAACTGTACATATAGTGTGTACCAGAACAGCAACGAGGAAGATTAGTGTGTGCGGAAAAGGGAATAGGGTCATTCATGTTTTTTAGAGCACCTTCAGGTTTTGGAGTACTTTTGGATCTTGACAAATCAGATTTCCGGGGAAATTCTGGTGATTCTGGCCAATTTGCGCTTCAAAAGATTCAATTTTAATTGAAGGCATTGACGATTTTCTTGTCCACAAGAGACTGCTACTTGCCATGGTTAAAGGGGTGTTTCACTAGTTAGTTTTCATAGGCGCATTGATATTATGTTGAGAAGCAAGGTTTCTCTCGAATACCTTGTGTTGTCAATAGTGCCTGTGAGCGGTGCTATCGCGGTCCGCTCATCCCCTTCTCGTGACCCCCCGGGCTCCGTGACCTCTGATGTACAGTGATGTCACGTCAACTTCCAGTTGACCTGACATCACCACGGCTGTCCCCAGGGTTCTGTGAGTGACGGGGCTGTGGGCGGCGAAGTTTCATCACTCGTCACAGCCCAGCGTCATGGCCCAGCATGCAGCGCATGTTCTCCTTCACTGCAGAGCGCCACAAGCAGTGGCGACGCTGGGCTGTGACGAGCGGTGAAACTCCACCCACAGCCTGGTTACTCATGAAAGCCTGGGGCCGGGCTTGGTTGACGTGACATCACTGGACATCAGAGGTCATGGTGCGTGGGAGTCACAAGAAGGGGATGAGCGGTCCCCAATAGCGCTGCCCAGAGCCCAGTCACCCAGGAAGACTGGGTCTGGCCATGGTGATATCAGGTCATCTGGAAGTTGACGTGACCTCACCAGATCTCAGAGGTCACGGAGCCCGGGGGTCACGACAAGTGGATGAGCGGACCACGATAACGCCTCTCACAGGCACTATTGGAAAAACAAGGTATTTGAGAGAAGCCTTGCTTCTCAACATAATATCAATGCACCTTAGAAATATAACAAGTGAACCACCCCTTTAAGTTTACTAAAAACTGAGATCAACCACAGAGAGTGGCTCATATAAGTAACACATTTCCCAACAGTGGCCACTACAGGATAAATATGGTATTACACGACACATGGGAATTAAACTCTCCTGGGACTTTCGTCTGGCGCTGACATCGGTGCTGATATACTAAAAGGATATTAGAAGACATTTCAAACACATTTGAACTTTCCTTTAAATTTGATTGGACAATCCCTTTAAATGGTGGTCCTCCATGATATAGTAAAGAGAAGGATAATGTATATTCAGCATTCTACTCCAAATGCATTTATGCCCAGTGGTGACTTCAACTACAGAGATAGCCTTAACCTAGATGTTAAGAATCAGTAAAGATGACGGAACCTTTCGAAATTTGAATTTAAAATATTAGCAGTTTAAATTTGAATTTAAAAATTAATAAGCAGTGTGACTGTTTTTTGGGGGGGGCATTTTCATGAATTAAATCTCACATTTTGTCATGCTACCGGTCCGACCGCGCCGCTCACCACCCGTCGATCCAACCTCTGGGGTCTCCGCTCCCCGCCGAGCCCGCTCTCCTGCTACCCCGTCCAGACCTTTTCTCAGTCGGCTCTGCGCCGCTCACTCACTGCAGCCACCTGCGCCCCAGTGTCCTGCCTCTCCTCCTGTGGTCTCGGCTCTGACTTCCGGGTTGCGGCCCTCACTCATGCACACTAGGGGGCGCGCGCGTGCACTCACCTAGACTTAAAGGGCCAGCACAGGTGTCCGGAATATCACTAATAAGTAACCTTGGGTATTTAAGACTTGCTACTCCCCATGGCCAGTGCTTGTTCAACGCGTCCCTGTAGCTTGTCTCTTGTACCAGTTGTTCAGGTCCCTCTATGCCTGTGCTTAGTGTAACTCTGTCTCTGCTTGCAAATCCTGAGTACCGTTCTGAGCACATACTCCAGTCTGATTCCAGTAACCTGCACCAGTGTCCGGTTCTGGACCTCAGCCTGATCCTGTTAACCTGCACCAGCCTCTGGTTCTGGATCTCAGCCTGATCCTGTTAACCTGCACCAGCCTCTGCCTCCGGATCTCAGCCTGATCCCGTTAACCTGCACCAGTCTCCGCTCCTGCACTTCAGCCTAATCCCAGTAACCTGCATCAGTCTCCGCTCCTGCACTTCAGCCTAATCCCAGTAACCTGCACCTGTCTCCGGTTCTGGACTTCAGCCTAATCCCAGTAACCTGCACCAGTCTCCGGTTCTGGACTTCAGCCTAATCCCAGTAACCTGCAACAGCCTCCGCTGCTGGACTTCAGCCTAATCCCAGTAACCTGCACCAGCCTCCGCTGCTGGACTTCAGCCTAATCCCAGTAACCTGCACCAGCCTCCGCTGCTGGACTTCAGCCTGATTCGTTAACTTGCACCAGCCTCTGCCTGTGGACCTCAGCCTGATCCCGTTAACCTGCACCAGTCTCCACTCCTGGACTTCAGCCTGATCCCTGTGACCTTCACCAGTCCAGTTCTGGACCTCAGCCTGATCCCGTTAACCTACACCAGTCTCTGGTTCTGGACTTCAGCCTGATCCCGTTAACCTGCACTAGCCTCTGCCTCCGAACCTCAGCCTGATCCCGTTAACCTGCACCAGTCTCCACTCCTGGACTTCAGCCTGATCCTAGTAACCTGCACCAGTCTCCACTCCTGGACTTCAGCCTGATCCTAGTAACCTGCACCAGTCTCCACTCCTGGACTTCAGCCTGATCCTAGTAACCTGCACCAGTCTCCACTCCTGGACTTCAGCCTGATCCTAGTAACCTGCACCAGCCTCCACTCCTGGACTTCAGCCTGATCCCAGAAACCTGTGTCGCGGGCGGAGGAGGGGACGCTGCGCTCTCCCACTGCTCGGGACCGGCTGCTGCTGCTACTGCTGCTCGGTGGTGGTTCGAGCGGTGGGCCGGATCCCGGGGACTCAAGCGACGTTCCTCGCCCGTGAGTGAAAAGGGGAATGGTTTTGGGGATTTATTGTCATCTGTAAGAATGATTTTTTTTCATGGCCATCAAAGTGTAAGAACTGGTAACCACCAGCTCGGGCAGAGGCGTCTTGGCTCAGTCATCAGCGTCTACTAAGCGTTCAGCCCCCGTGACCCAGTGTGAAGTGTCGGCATGATAATATCAAATTAAGTAAATAATATATGCAGAGAGGGCAGTTAAAATATTCCATCTCGTGTTAATATGCTAAAGAAATGTATCAGCTTGTAGCTACTTGTGACCCGCGGCCGGCGTCTGATTATACCATACATTAAGGCTGGATGTAACGCCACGGCTTCGAGCATTAGCCCCTCCAAGATGCTTTAATTAAACATATGAAATGGAAGTGTTCAGATTTAATATTACACTTGAACTATTTCAGGCTCTGTTTACGGGATGTATTTTCTCAGATGGAAGGATACTCAGAAATCAAAGACGACAGCCTGATTACCAAATGCTTCAAAGTCTGCTCAGAACATGTTTATGGTTCCACTTCTGTGCGGCCGGTATAGAGGAAAAAAATATTATCAAAGTTATACAAAAAAAAAGGTTTCCTGGAAGAAAACTAGAAAGGAAGGAATCAATTCCAATTTGTTACAAATTTCTTTGAAATTTCAATTTTGAACAAATTAGAATTCTTGGGATTTGATTTGCACAAATCCAGGAAAACAGTGGCCGGATTAAAAAAATCAATAAACTCTTATACCTTCCTCTCCTCGGTCCCCCAGACCTGTCCCACCACCACCTCGTCCTCTCACTGCTCCTCTTCGGCTTTCTTCTTGTTTCAGGCCTCCACCAGGGCTGGCCACGGTGATGTCATGTCAACTGGAAATTGGCGTGACATCACAGAATCTCAGAGGTCTTGGAGCCTGGGAGTTCTTTACTCTGTCACACGGGATGTGACCCCCATTTTTGATGATGATAGCATGTCACGCTTCACATGACCATATGTGATCCAACTTCACCATATGGTTTGTCTGGTGCTTCTGAGCTACACAGGCAGGCTCGGGCGTCGACCAGCTGTGGGCTCATTAATGATTAGGCAATCAAGAGTTAGCCTCTGTTAACCTGCTTTCTACTTCTGGGATCACATTTTGTTGGAAGCCTATCACGTTGGCTCCCTTCTAGTGTTGAGTGGACCCGGACTTGAAAAATCCGGATCCGCGCAGTTTCAGAGGTAGATCCGGGTCCGACCCGGACGCAGGATTCCGGCTGCACTATCGGGATTCGGGTTTTTTTTTTTTTCCTCTCTCTCTCTTTCTCTCGTCAACCCGCCACTGATCCGCCGGACCTGGATTATTAACAATCCGCTCAACTCTACTCCCTTTCTATTTAAGATGGAACAAGACAAAACAATCACGATCTCGGGGAGACCAGCCAGAGAAAACAGAGGCTCCACGGACCTTTTTCGATTTTTTTATTTAAGATGGTGGAATTTGTCTACCTATGCCAACTATAGTTTATTGCTATGTTGGTCTGTGTGCTGGTGTTTGTTTTGCTTTGTGCGTGGAGTTGTTGTAGAGTTCTTCCGTTGTCTTATGGTTTTCTCCCTGTTCTGATTTTCTTCCTAAGCTTTTGTCTTATACCTCCTTGTGTGAGTGCCGAGAGAGTTTGGGTTTCCCCTGTTTCTCTACTTCTATTGGCTTTATCAGTCCTGTCCAGGCCCTATAAGATCAGGGTTGGTCAGGAGCAGGGTCAGAAAGATGGCTCAGGCATCCTTGCTTTCAGAGGAAGCTCTGAGATCAGGGATAGCTAGGGACCACGTCACGATGGCCATTCTGGGAGCCCCTGTGCCCACTCACCGTGACACACGTACTTCGTGCCCCACATGATGGGCGTTAAAGGGCATGGACATCTATAAAAGAGCAGCAATGTACTGAATATTATTTTGTATTGCATTAATAAGTTAAAAAAGTTTTCCATGTTTCTTTTTTTATTAAAATTGTTCAATAATTTATCTTCTGCAGCCTGCATTTATTTCAATACATTGCAAGCTGCTCAATGCAGTTAACTATCAATTATATCACAAATCACTTATTTTTGTCTTTTTAAGAAATGTCAGTAATAAAATCTAATTTTTTTATGCGCAAATTACTCCTTGTTCTTTTTGTAAACTATCAAGTATATTAGCTCAATCTCCAGCCCCTCCTATATTTTCCCAAGGCACTGAAACCTAACTTCAGATTATATTGAAATTGATCAACTTTGATATATGTCTACAGGAAACAACAGAAGGGTCTGGAAACTGAAACATAAGGAAACCTGTGTGACGGAATTCATAGTGAACTGCATCGAGCAGCTTGCAATGTTTCGGAATACATGCAGGCTGCAGAAGATAAATGTTGCAACATAATAAAAAATTATAAAAATATTTTAACACATAATATTTAATTGTCCATAGCCTTGAAATTGTAGACTTCTGCTCCCCTTCAACCACTAGAAGCTTATTGCAGACTATTAAAACGTTACAACTAATGTTAGAAAGCTTGTAACTTCAACTGATTTGCAATAAGTTCTACATGAAAAAGCTGAAAAAAAAATATTTTAACACAATTTATTTCATTAGTTTCGGTTCTTTGCTCTACTTTAATTTTTAAAACTTTTGCCAATTCCACATTCCTCCTGGTTTCTGCAAAAATGTATGACGGCTGGCCGAATTCACAAATACGTAGCGTTAATCGCGTTTTAAAATTGCGCTATAATTCATACCTAGGTTGCAAAATACTTTGTGTTAGTGCCATCAGATCTAACGTGAGATCCTACCATGAATTGATGAGGCGATAACTCTCTCTGAAGACAGGTCCAATTAACACTCTGCTCGCAATTAACAGGAGAAATGGAAATAAAATATTCCCCAAAATCACGTTTCTGCCTTTTTGTGTGTATGATCCTCTATGCAACCACTATGCAGTGTATTTACAAATACAAACTAACTATTTTTTTAGCATTTTAATCTTAGTTTTTATTATAATGTTTTTCATATAATTACTGAATTCTTTTTAGTTTTACTTTTCAGCTACGAATTTACAGATACAGTAAAAAATAAACGTTTCTGCCTTTTTGTGTGTATGATCCTCAGCACAACCACTATTCAGTGTATTTATAAATACAATGTAGCAGCCATTGAGGGGATAAAAGTTGAAATCTAAAGGGGCATTTCTAATTTTGCTTGAGGACCAATGCCAGTGGCTGGGTGATGGATAAATCCATAAAAGTATGTAGACTGTTACGCTACCTATATGTAGTGAAGCTATTCTCCCATAGAATGCACAATATGGTGGCACATTGACCTGGGCCCCCCTTATGGTGGTCAGATGTATGTATATGTACGTATACATTTAGCATTCTAAATCCTATGAAGACATAGAGCTCCCTCCCTCCCTCCATTATGTAGTAATGTCCCCCATCCTTGGCCGTTTCCTGGTAAATATGTCCCCATCATGGTAAGTATGTCCCCCATCATGGTAAGTATGTCCCCCATACTGGCATATATGGCCCCTTATCCTGATCTATATGTCCTCCATCCTACTATATATGTTCCCCATTCAAGCCCATGTCCTGGTGTATATATAAACCCATCCTGGTAAAAATGTCCCCCATTCTGGTATATATGTCCCCATACTGGTATATATGTCCCCATGCTGGGTCCCTCCTGGTATATACTGCCTCCCTCCTGGTATATATTGTCCCCCTCCTGGTATATACCGCCCCCCTCCTGTTATGTACTATCCTCTTCCTGGGACCCTCCTGGTCTATACTGTTCCCCAACTGGTATCTACTGTCCCCCTCCTGGTATATACTGTACCTTTGCTGGGTCCCTCCTGGTATATATGTCCCAATCCTGGTATCTTCTGTCTCCCTCCTGGTATATGCTGTCCCCCTGCTGGGCCCCTCCTGGTATATATGTCCCCATTCTGGTATCTACTGTCCCCCTCCTGGTATATACTGTCCCCCTGCTGGGCCCCTCCTGGTATAGAGTATTTGTCCCCATGCTGGTATCTACTGTCCCCCTCCTGGTATATACTGTCCCCCTGCTGGGCCCCTCCTGGTATCCAGTATATGTCCCCATCCTGGTATCTACTGTCCCCCTCCTTGTATATACTGTCCTCCTGCTGGGCTCCTCCTGGTGTGTATGTCCCCATCCTAGTATCTATTGTTCCCCTCATTGTATATACTGTCCCCCTGCTGGGCACCTCCTGATATATATCTCCCCATAATGGTATCTACTGTCCTCCTCCTGGTATATACTGTCCCCTGCTGGGCCCTCCTGGTATATATGTCCCCATCCTGGTATCTATTGTCTCCCTCCTGGTATATATTGTCTCCCTGCTGGGCCCCTCCTGATATATATCTCCCCATCCTGGTATCTACTGCCCTCCTCCTGGTATATATTGTCCCCCTGCTGGGCCCTTCCTGGTATATATGTCCCCATCCTGGTATCTACTGTCTCCCTCCTGGTATATACTGTCTCCCTGCTGGGCCCTTCCTGGTATATATGTCCCCAACCTGGTAAATATGTCTCCGTTTTGTTTAATACAAAAAACAACAACATTGTACTCACTGTCCTTGGTTCACACGTTGCGCAGCGTCCTCCTGTGTAGCCAGCGCACAGTGACCGTCAGCTTTCATTGGTGTCAATGCTATTGCAACTAATGACGTCATTGCCATGCACTGCCCTCAGTCCCTGGGACTCAGATGAAAGCTGCCGGCTTCTACACTGCGATGCATTTCAGCTGTATGTGCAGCCTCAGATGCACATCAAGCTGAAGCAGGGGCTGGGACCCCCTACACCCCCAGGCCTGGTCACAATTGTGATACCTGCGACTGCGTACGTTGCGCCCCTGGATAGGTCTTCTGTCTGTTCAAGGCACATCTACCAAACTATGATTCCTAATGCTCAACGAGAGTAAGTTCATCATTGCATTCATGACTTTGACCCATCCCCACTTCACTTTTTGTAACATTTTAATCCCAGTTTTTATTAAAAGGTTTTTTCATATAATTACTGATTATTTTGTATTTTACTTTTCAGCTGTGAATCTACAGATACAGTAAAAAAAATAAACATTTCTGCCTTTTTATGTGTAGAATCCTCAACACAACCACTATTCAGTGTATTTACAAATACAAATTAACTATTTTTTTTAGCATTTTAATCATAGTTTTTATTATGATGTTTTTCATATAATTACTGACTTTTTTGTGTTTTACTTTTCAGCTATGAATCTACAGATACAATAAAAAATAAACGTTTCTGCCTTATTGTGTTTATGAAACCACTATGCAGTGTATCTACAATTACAAATGCACTATTTTTTTAGAATTTTAATCCTAGTTTTTATTAAAATGTTTTTCATATAATTACTGAATTGTTTGTTGTTTTACTTTCAGCTATGAATCTACAGATACAGTAAATAATAAATGTTTCTGCCTTTTTGTGTGTATGAGCGCAACCACTATTCAGTGTATTTACAAATACAAATTCACTATTTTTTTGCATTTTAATCCTACTTTTTATTATAATGTTCTTCATACAATTACTGAATTATTTGTTGTTTTACTTTTCAGCTGTGAATCCACAGATACAGTAAAAAATACATGTTTCTGCCTTCTTGTGTGTTTCATCCTCAGCGCAACCACTATTCAATGTATTTACAAATACAAATTAACTATTTTTTTTAGCACTTTAATCCTAGTTTTTATTATGAAGTTTTTCATATACTTACTGAATTATTTTTTGTGTTTTACTTTTCAGCTATGAAACTACAGATACAGTAAAAAATAAATGTTTCTGCCTCTTTGTGTGTATGATCCTCAGCGCAACCACTATTCATTGTATTTACAAATACAAATTAACTCTTTTTTTAGCATTTTAAAGTTTTTCATATAATTACTAAATTTTTTTTTGTTTTACTTATCAGATGTGAATTTACAGATACAGTAAAAATAAATGTTTCTGCCTTTTTATGTGTATGATCCTCCGTGCAACTACTATTCAGTGTATTTACAAATACAAATTAACTACTTTTTTAGCATTTTAATCCTAGTTTTTATTATAATGTTTTTCATATAATTACTGAATTATTTTTTGTGTTTTACTTTTCAGCTATGAAACTACAGATACAGTAAAAAATAAATGTTTCTGCCTTTTTGTGTGTATGATCCTCCGTGCAACTACTATTCAGTGTATTTACAAATACATATTAACTATTTTTTAGCATTTTAATCCTAGTTTCTATTAAAATATTTTTTCATATAATTAGTGAATTATTTTTTGTTTTACTTTTGAACTGTACATTTACAGATACAGTAAAAAAATAAACGTTTCTGCCTTTTTGTGAGTATGATCCTCAGCGCAACCACTATTCAGTGTATTTACAAATTAACTATTTTTTTTAGCATTTTAAGGTTTTTCATATAATTACTAAATAATTTTTTTGTTCTACTTTTCAGGAGTGAATTTACAGATACAGTAAAAAATAAATGTTTCTGCCTTTTTGTGTGTATGATCCTCTGCACAACCACTATTCAGTGTATTTACAAATACAAATTAACTATTTTTTTAGCATTTTAAGGTTTTTCATATAATTACTAAATATTTTTTTTGTTCTACTTTTCAGGAGTGAATTTACAGATACAGTAAAAAATAAATGTTTCTGCCTTTTTGTGTGTATGATCCTCTGCACAACCACTATTCAGTGTATTTACAAATACAAATTAACTATTTTTTTTAGCATTTTAAGGTTTTTCATATAATTACTAAAATATTTTTTTGTTTTACTTTTGAGATGTGAATCTACAGATACAGTAAAAGAATAAATGTTTCTGCCTTTTTGTGTGTATGATCTTCTGTGCAACCACTATTCAGTGTATTTACAAATTCACTATTTTTTAGCATTTTAATCTTAGTTTTTATTAAAATGTTTTTCATATAATTACTGAATTATTTTTTTGTTTTACTTTTGAACTGTTAATTTACAGATACAGTAAAAAATAAACGTTTCTGCCTTTTTGACCTTGACCCATCCCCACTTCTGCAGAAGGTCTGTCCTCAAATTTTTAACAGGAATCTAAATAGATACATTTTTTGCCGGAATATAAGACACATTTTAATTTTCTGCTTTGTTTAGGGAAATGTATAGACATTTATTGGAATCCATAACTCTCAATTCCCAGTCTCCTTGATGGAGGGATACATAATGTCTTCGCGGCCCCTCCTCTCTACATACATATGGCTCGTGTCCCATCTCACGGTTGTAATCTTCATAAAAATTGCTCACGGAGCTGGTTCTTCTGTAAAGTCGCACAGACATGTAGCACCGGGGGAGCGATGAACATTCGCAGTAATGCATGGTCCACGAGCGGAGACGGGAACCGTTCCAAATCTGGCTCTTAAGTAGAAAACAACAACGTAAAGAGGCTTTTAACATTTGACTTTGGATGCAATCCTCACCACCGCAGCCTCCTCAGAAGAAGACGCAGGACAGAGGCCGAGGCTAAGTGGCTTCAGTTAAGACGTCCCCAGGACGCCATCGACTCAGACCTGGCAATCACTGTCTCCCCGGGTGCACAAGTTTTGATAGATTTGGATGTGCGGATGTCACAGGCGTCTCTCGCCTCTGTCCTTCAGTGTATTTGATACATTTTACATTTTTATATAAAACCTTCGGTTAAAGGCTTTACCTATTAAAGGAAATTTGTCACCAGAATTTTACTACCTGATCTGACAGCAGTATAATAAAGGGGCAGAGACCCTGATTCCAATGATGTATCACTTACTGCAGTTTTGAAAAAATCCCGCCTACTCCACTGATTGGCCGAAAGCTTCCAATCAGTGGTAGGGGCGTGTCTGGACTGCAGATTTACTAGTCGTCTAGTGATAATCTCCTGCAGATAAAACAAAGATTATATAAAAACTACACTAAGCAGCCCAATAAGTGGCACATCACTGGAATCAGGGTCTCTGCCCCTACGTTATGCAGTTCTAATCCCGCCTACTCCACTGATTGGCTGAAAGCATCCAATCAGTGGTAGGGGCATGTCTGGACTGCAGGTTTACTAGTCGTCTAGTGATAATCTCCTGCAGATAAAACAAAGATTATATAAAAACTACACTAAGCAGCCTAGAAAGTGACACATCACTGGAATCATTGTCTCTGCCCCTAAGTTATGCTGTTCTAATCCCGCCCACTCCACTGATTGGCTGAAAGCTTTCAATCAGTGGTGTGGGCGTGTCTGGACTGCAGATTTACTAGTCGTCTAGTGATAATCTCCTGCAGATAAAACAAAGATTATATAAAAACTACACTAAGCAGCCCACAAAGTGACACATCACTGGAATCATTGTCTCTGCCCCTAAGTTATGCTGTTCTAATCCCGCCTACTCCACTGATTGGCTGAAAGCTTTCAATCAGTGGTGTGGGCGTGTCTGGACTGCAGATTTATTAGTCGTCTAGTGATAATCTCCTGCAGATAAAACAAAGATTATATAAAAACTACACTAAGCAGCCCAGTAAGTGGCACATCACTGGAATCCGGGTCTCTGCCCCTACGTTATGCTGTTCTAATCCCGCCTACTCGACTGATTGGCCGAAAGCTTCCAACCAGTGTTGGGGGCATGTCTGGACTGCAGGTTTACTAGTTATCTAGTGATAATCTCCTGCAGATAAAACAAAGATTATATAAAAACTACACTAAGCAGCCCAGTAAGTGGCACATCACTGGAATCCGGGTCTCTGCCCCTACGTTATGCTGTTCTAATCCCGCCTACTCGACTGATTGGCCGAAAGCTTCCAATCAGTGTTGGGGGCATGTCTGGACTGCAGGTTTACTAGTTATCTAGGGATAATCTCCTGCAGATAAAACAAAGATTATATAAAAACTACACTAAGTAGCCTAGTAAGTGGCACATCGCTGGAATCAGGGTCTCTGCCCCTACGTTATGCTGCTCGAACATTAAATAGAAAAAAACCTGGTGACAGATACCCTTTAAGGATGACATGAGCTAGCGTTTCCACACCAAGTAAAATGCCATTTATCCATTAGTTTGAGCTCATGGCGGATTTTCACTCCAGCTTACGCGTTTCAAGCCAGAGCTGAAAATGTGTTAGATCGAGTGAAGAATGGCGAATGATTTTAGTCCAAAATATTAGAAATGAGGTTGGATACTAGTGACAGCTTACAATCCAACAAGCCTTGTCTGGACGTTTCCCAATGGATCCATGCCTTGCCGATACATTGATTCTGGTCCCACACATTGGGATGCCTTACCCGTACACAAGGAAGTCCATTGCAAAATCAAATGGGGCACTGATTTCTAGTTTACGTCCATAACTCCATACACTGGTTAAGTCTTTAGTTGGGATCCAACCAATACTATAGTCAACAACCAAACTGTCCCCTACCTTCCAAGGCTCGCAAAACCTACCATAAAGGATCTAGGCTGAAAGATTGAAATATATCACTGATTGGCTGCAGCGGTTCATCATCACCTTGCAGATACCTTATTATTCTGAGGTCCTCATCTCGGAGCGTCTTCCATTCCGGACGACCTGTGTTATCCTGTGTTACACAGACCACCCATCCATGGGCAACGTGTAATGCCTCATTTCACCAATGGAGGTGCTGTAGGGAAAGTCATGACACTGTCACGCTAGGTTTGGGGAAGTACCAAGCAAACGGCGAAAGGGAAGGGAATCCCTGAGTTTAGGTAAGGGGAAAACCTACTGCTGGTCCTTGGGGTCCCTCACCACCTTAGATAGGTTCTGCACCTATGTTCCGAGCTGGATACTTGGCCCTGGCTGGCCTTAGATAGGTTTTGCACCTATGCACCGAGCTGGATACCCGGCCCTGGCTGGTCCTAGATAGGTTCTCCACCTATGCGCCGAACTGGATACCCGGCCATGGCTGGCCCTAGATAGGTTCTCCACCTATGCGCCAAGCTGGATACCAGGTTCTGGCTTGCCCTAGATAGGTTCTCCACCTATGCGCCAAGCTGGATACCCGGCCCTGGCTGGCCCTAGATAGGTTCTCCACCTATGCGCCGAGCTGGATACCCGGCCATGGCTTGCTCTAGATAGGTTCTCCACCTATGCGCCAAGCTGGATACCCGGCCCTGGCTTGCCCTAGATAGGTTTTGCACCTATGCGCCGAGCTGGATACCCGGCCATGGCTTGCCCTAGATAGGTTCTCCACCTATGCGCCAAGCTGGATACCAGGTTCTGGCTTGCCCTAGATAGGTTCTCCACCTATGCGCCAAGCTGGATACCTGGCCCTGGCTTGCCATAGATAGGTTCTGCACCTATGCACCGAGCTGGATACCTAGCCCTGGCTTCCCTCACCACCCTAGATAGGTTCTGCACCTATGCACTGAGCTGGATACCTTGCCCTGGCTGGCCCTAGATAGGTTCTCCACCTATGCGCCGAGCTGGATACCCGGCCATGGCTTGCCCTTGATAGGTTCTCCACCTATGCGCCAAGCTGGATACCCAGCCCTGGCTTGCCCTAGATAGGTTCTGCACCTATGTGCCAAGCTGGATACCTGGCCCTGGCTTGCCCTAGATAGGTTCTGCACCTATGCACTGAGCTGGATACCTGGCCCTGGCTGGCCCTAGATAGGTTCCACACCTATGCACTGAGCTGGATACCTAGCCCTGGCTAGCCCTAGATAGGTTCTGCACCTATGCACCGAGCAGGATAGCTGACCCTAGATATCTCTGGTGCTGTACCCTAAATAGGGATGGATGGGATGAGCTTTTTTTGTCAACCCCACTAAACACTATAGAAGACACCAGGAGGACCCACAGGGGGAAAGTGCATTAACTACTTATCTACAGATGACACAGGTAGAAGATGATTAATGATACCACAGAGGAGCACAAGCCACCTGCTTGCAACCAGAGCTTGAAAGAACTGAAAATATCACCAGCACCATTCCAAGGAAGGAATGGGTATAAAAGCACTAACAGAATACTGATGATTAGCAGCTGCGTGGTAGGGGAAGCTCCAGCTGGGTCCAAAAAGGGAGAGAGATGAATCCAGAAGGAAAGCTACCTATACCAATGAATGGAAAGTCAGGGAGCATTTTGTGTAGCCAGACGCTGTGACCTTCTATGGCCAGAAACCACATGACACTTAGTGAGAGTCTTCTGCAGGTCACAGCCAAACTGGAGACCCCTTTAAGCATCAAATCGAGGAAGACACGGCAGAAACAGAGGTGTCACACTTATTAATTCATACGCATGCAGAGGAGACTTTAATTTATGATCCAGCTCAAATTTAATAAAGTCATTTGCAGATAAGTATAATGAAGGGCAGATCCTAAATACAGAGCAAAACATGAAAGGAAATTAAATCTGACCCCGGTCTCCCGGGACTCAGAAATAAGAGATAAAGCGGAGACGTCATCGAAAGCTTTGCAGGACGCGGTCAACTCTGTGCAAAGGTGAATATGACAGAAGGATTCCGGCATGGAGCAGAATTCATCTCATCTGCAGAACTCCTCAAATTTGCACGAAAGGCTAATAAATTAACAAGGGGGGCTGCAAGGGCGAAGGTCCCTTAAAGGGCTGTTTTGCAAAAAAAAAAAAGTCTATTCCTGCCTTTCTGAAAAGCCATGCATTATTTAAGAGCACAATCATCTGCCTGCCAAGGCGGTATTATTCTAGGGAGACTGCCTTCCGCATTTAGCTGACGGTGCGCTCCAAAATAATGATTTAAGATTTCCTTGAGACATATTAAAATACATATAGTAAAAAAAAAAAAAAAAAGTGCCTAAGATGAGTGTCTTCTGTCTGCAGCGCTGGCACCGAGAACACATAAAGGCTCAATAAACCACAAATATGGAGATTGTCGCTGATGTTTGGAGACGAGGAGATGAAATGCTACAGTGTTTGGCTTTGATTTGCAGCAGGGGAGTTTGGCTCCGAGGGGGGGGCACGTACCAGTCTTCCATTGGAGGTATGGAGGACCACAATAGGTCCCATGGACAGGGGTCCTCCTTCTAAAGTCCAATTGCAAAGGTATATATATATATATATATATATATATATATATATATATATATATATATATATATATCTATATCTATATATATATATATATATATATATATATATATATATATATATATATCTAATATATAAAGCTGAATGTGTGTGTATGTATGTCCGGGATTGGCATCCGCACCGTCACAGCTACAGCCACAAAATTTTACACACTCACACTTCTGGACCCCGAGAGCGTCATAGGCTATGTTTTGAAGGGAAATTTTAACACCGCGCTTTACAGTTATTTGCTGAAAAACCTGCCTCTATTAAAGCGAATGGAGCTGGGAGCCACAGTGCAGCCATAACTTCAGAAGAATGCACAGCCACGCCCTTATATGGAATGTTGGCGTGTCACAATGCAGCCAGGGAAAGAGACAGACACAGACAGGGAAAGAGGCAGACACAGACAGGGAAAGAAACAGACATAGACAGGGTAAGAGACAGACACAAAGAGACAGGCACAGACAAAGAGACAGACTGACAGGGAAAGAGACAGACAGGGAAAGAGAGGGAAAGAGAGAGACAGGTTAAGAGACAGACACAGACAGGTAAAAAGACAGACACAGACAGAGAGACAGACTGACAGGGAAAGAGACAGACAGGGAAAGAGAGGGAAAGAGACAGACAGGGTAAGAGACAGACAAAGACAGGTAAAGAGACAGAAAAAGAGACAGACACAGGGAAAGTGACAGAGGGAAAGAGGGAAAAGACAGACATGGAAAGAGAGGGAAAGAGACAGACAGGGAAAGAAAGGGAAAGAGACAGACAGGGAAAGAGACAGACAGGGAAAGTAACAGAGAGACAGAGACAGACAGGGAAAGAGATAGACAGACAGGGAAAGAGATTGAGACAGATGGAGACAGAGACAGTCAGAGACAGACAGGGAAATAGACAGACAAAGAGATAGAGACAGAGAGATATACACAGGGGGAGACAGACAGAGAATGGGAGAGAAACAGAGAGACAGTTACTATACCGGGCAGAAGTTATTAAGTAGTACAGCGAGTATATATATATATATATATATATATATATATTGCATTGACCTCTGTATTGGACAGTGCATGCTAATGGGATTTCAAATGCAAATGACAAAAAAAGGTATTCGGCACATACTGGCGGAACATGAGCCTAAAGGACACGCATTTCACCTCTGTCAATTGAATTGAGTCCTATTGATACATTAGAGCTATACGCACCTTATAGAGAGACTAAAGGTTATCAGCAGATTGATATAGTGACCAATTGATCTCCATGAGTTCAGAAATGCTGAATTGATCCATATATCTTCCTTTTTAGATACTTTCTGCTTTTACTATTAGTGGGTCTCAGAAAAGTGGTGCTGCGCTAAGTGGTCTTCAGAGGAGTGGTGCTGCGTTTAGTGGTCTCAAAGGAGTGGTGCTGCGCTAAGTGATCTACAGAGGAGTGGTGCTGCGCTGCATGGTCTGAGGAGTGGTGCTGCGCTAAGTGGTCTTCAGAGGAGTGGTGCTGTGCTGAATGGTCTCAGAGAAGTGGTGCTGTGGTAAGTGGTCTACAGAGGAGTGGTGCTGTGCTAAGTGGTCTTTAGAGGAGTGGTGCTGCGCTAAGTGGTCTTAAGAGGAGTGGTGCTGCGCTAAGTGGTCTTCAGAGGAGTGGTGCTGTGCTAAGTGGTCTTCAGAGGAGTGGTGCTGCGCTAAGTGGTCTACAGAGGAGTGGTGCTGCGGTAAGTGGTATTCAGAGGAGTGGTGCTGCGCTGAATGGTCTCAGAGGAGTGGTGCTGTGCTGAGTGGTCTCAGAGGAGTGGTGCTGCGCTGAATGGTCTCAGAGGAGTGGTGCTGCGCTGAGTGGTCTCAGAGGAGTGGTGCTGCGCTGAATGGTCTCAGAGGAGTGGTGCTGCGCTGAGTGGCCTCAGAGGAGTGGTGCTGCGCTGAATGGTCTCAGAGAAGTGGTGCTGCGGTAAGTGGTCTTTAGAGGAGTGATGCTGCTATGCTGCTCTGAATGGTCTCAGAGGAGTGGTGCTGCGCTGAGTGATCTCAGAGGAGTGGTGCTGTGCTCAATGGTCTCAGAGGAGTGGTGCTGCGCTGAGTGATCTCAGAGGAGTCGTGCTGTGCTAAGTGGTCTTCAGAGGAGTGGTGCTATGCTGAATGGTCTCAGAGGAATGGTGCTGTGCTCAATGGTCTCAGAGGAGTGGTGCTGTGCTAAGTGATCTACAGAGGAGTGGTGCTGCGCTGAGTGGCCTCAGAGAAGTGGTGCTGTGCTGAATGGTCTCAGAGAAGTGGTGCTGTGCTGAGTGGCCTCAGAGGAGTGGTGCTGTGCTGAATGGTCTTAAAGGAGTGGTGCTGCGCTGAGTGGCCTCAGAGGAGTGATGCTGCGCTGAATGGTCTCAGAGGAGTGGTGCTGTGCTGAGTGATCTCAGAGGAGTGGTGCTGCGCTGAATGGCCTCAGAGGAGTGGTGCTGTGCTGAGTGATCTCAGAGGAGTGGTGCTGCGCTGAGTGATCTCAGAGGAGTGGTGCTGCGCTGAATGGCCTCAGAGGAGTGGTGCTGCGCTGAGTGGCCTCAGAGGAGTGGTGCTGCGCTGAATGGTCTTTAGAGGAGTGGTGCTGTAGGGAGACACCGACCGATCTTTCCGGTCTTGATGTCCCAGCGGTATCATTTATGGTACAGTAGGCGGCACACGGTAAATGGCGGCACACGGTAAATTGCTGCACTCGGTCCTTCTTGTGCCCCTGCGCTCGGCTGTGCCGGGAGATTCGGGGTCGTCCTGACTTTGAAGATGTCAACTCTCCGGAGACGTCGTCTCAACCGGAGAGAAAGACTCTGGACGCAGATCTGCAAAATCTATTGAGGATTCCGCTGATGTCATCAATTTTAGAGGAACGCGGATCAAGTGGTTTATGAACTGCAGCAAATCCCCGTGATTGAATTACAGTCCTCATATCCAATTCACGAGAGTTTATTGTTACCTGACTGCTACAGAGATAAAAAGGAATATTACAGCATTCAAAGTACATAAAAATGGATTGAAGTTCGCTAAACGGCTCCGTGTAAGCGCCATTCTCCGGCGTGTGAGGACGGGGCGAAGAAAAAAGTTATTAAAATGTTATGTGTCGTAAATAGAGAAAATATATCAAGTATTTGCCGGAGCACAAATAGATATTAAAACCGGATTGGACAAATGGGAGCACAAAAGGCTTCGCTGTGTTGGGAGCGAGCCAACGATTACAGCTCTTAATTATCAGTTATTTATCTGCAAACATCACTGGCGAGGCTTCTTACCAAACCCTTGCACCTGAAGGGTCCAGGGGTCTCTCTCATTGGGAAAGATTATGGGGGTCAAAGTGTGCCATCGGGACCCTATCACCTCCGCCTACTGTCCTATTGTGTAGAAAAAGTAAAAAAAAATCAGTTTCTGGAGCCTGAGAGCTAACATCAAATCAGCAGAATTTTGAGTTCAGCTCTGAAGCATTCAGCTTTGGGTACTTAGTCCATCGCCTCCTCCTACTGTCCTACTGTGTAAAAAAATAAAAATAAATCTGTTTCTGGAGCCTGAGAGCTAACATCAAATCAGCAGAATTTTGAGTTCAGCTCTGAAGCATTCAACTCTGGGATACTTGGCCCATCACCTCCTCCTACTATCCTACTGTGTAAAAAAATAATAAAATATCTGTTTCTGAAGGCTGAGAGCTAACATCAAATCAGTAGAATTTTGAATTCAGCTCTGAAGCATTCAACTCTGGGATACTTAGTCCATCGCCTCCTCCTACTGTCCCTACTGTGTAGAAAAAGTAAAAAAACAAAATAAAAAAAATCAGTTTCTGGAGCCTGAGAGCTAACATCAAATCAGCAAAATTTTGAATTCAGCTCTGAAGTACTGAACTCTGGGATACTTATCCCATCACCTCCTCCTACTGTGTAGAAAAAGTAAAAAAAAGAATAAATAAACCAGTTTCTGGAACCTGAGAGCTACCATCAAATCAGCAGAATTTTGAGTTCAGCTCTGAAGCATTCAACTTTGGGTTACTTAGCCCATCACCTCCTCCTACTGTTCTACTATGCAGAAAAAGTAAAAAATAAAATTATAAAAAATTAGTTTCTGAAGCCTGAGAGCTAACATCCAATCAGTAGAATTTTGAATTCAGCTCTGAAGCATTAAACTCTGGGATACTTAGCCCATCACCTCCGCCTACTGTCCTGTGTAGAAAAAGTTAAAAAAATAATAATAAAAAAAATCAATTTTTGGAACCTGAGAGCTAACAGCAAATCAGCAGAATTTTAAATTCAGCTCTGAAGTATTAAATTCTGGGATGCTTAGCCCATGACCTCCTCCTATTGTCCTACTGTGTAGAAAGAAAATTAAAAAAATAATAAAAAAAAAAAATCAGTTTTTTGAACCTGACAGCTAACAGCAAATCAGCAGAATTTTGAAGTCAGCTCTGAAGTAATAAATGGAATTTAAAGATATCCAAGTGATTCCACGTTATATGAAGATTCATTTGATAAGCAGCAGGTGCAGACTCCAAACCAGCAGGTGGCAGTAATGAGTTCTTGTAACAGGAAGGTGTCAGAATTTTGAATTCAGCTCTGAAGCATTAAATTCTGGGATACTTAGCCCATGACCTCCTCCTATTGTCCTAGTGTGTAAAAAAAAAATCAAAAAAATAATAAAAAAAAACAAACAGTTTTTTGAACCTGACGAATAACAGCAAATCAGCAGATTTAAGAATTCAGCTCTGAAGTAATAAATGGGATTTAAAGATATCCAAGTGATTCCACGTTATATGAAGATTCACTTGATAAGCAGCAGGTGCACACTCTAAACCAGCAGGTGGCAGCAATGAGTTCTTGTAACAGGAAGACAGCAGAATTATGAATTCAGCTCTGAAGTAATAAATGGGATTTAAAGATATCCAAGTGATTCTGCGTTATATGAAGATTCATTTGATAAGCAGCAGGTGCAGACTCTAAACCAGCAGGTGGCAGCAATGAGTTCTTGTAAATGGAAGCCAGCAGAATTATGAATTCAGCTCTGAAGTAATAAATGGGACTTAATAATAACTAAGTGATTTCATGTTATATGGACATTCAGTTGCAGACTCTACACCTGGAGTGCTGTGCGTTGTGTAGGTGTCCGCGTGCTGCGCAGCTCCTGTCGCTCCTCATTGCTGTGGGTGCATTTTGCATCATTGACCCTGTGCTGATTTAGCAATGTGTCAGTGTTCTTCTTAGCTTATTAATCTGTTAGATTCTCCGGTGCTGCGCAGACCCCGCTCTTAGTGATGGATTAATGCCGGACATTTACACGCTGCAGGCACCGGAGGACTTGTTCCAGTTAACTCTTCGGCTTCCGCATTCACATTTGTACTTTTCCTCTGCAGCAATTTATTGCAGACATTGGAGTTTTCAGACCAAACTATGTTTCCGTCTCGTTTTCTGTCGGACGTAGATCCCACCATGTTTATGGCATTTATTTTAAGAATTTACTTTAATACATAGTGACATCATCACTACAGATGATGTGACATCACACACTGGAACTGAAATGAAGTTGCTTTCTTTGATGGAGCAAGGATGACCTTTTTCTTGCTGGCAGTTCCTGATTAGGCTCATCTCAAGGGCAGCCAGTTTATGATCATTCCACATTAAATAGTCACATGTTCCATCTCCTGATGCCGGTTATAGAGATTCATTCTAAACTGACCACCTCGGATGAAGGAAGCTTCTTGTAGAGGTTGGAGTCCTGTTGCCTGTAGCACTGGTGTTAATGACCTTTTCCTTGTTGTTAGCTCCTGATTAGGCTAATCTCAAGGGCAGTCGGTTTGTGATCATTCCACATTAAATAGTCACATGTTTCATCTCCTGATGCCGGTTATAGAGAGTCATTCTAAACTTACCACCTCAGAGGAAGGAAGCTTCTTGTAGTTGCTGGAGTCTTGTTGCCTGCAGCCCTGGTGTTAATGACCTTTTCCTTGTTGGTAGCTCCTGATTAGACGTATCTCAAGGGCAGCATTGTGATCATTCCATCTTAAATGGTCACATGTTTCATCTCCTGATGGCGGTTATAGAGATTCATTCTAAACTTACCACCTCGGAGGAAGGAAGCTTCTTGTAGCTGCTGGAGTTTTGTTGCCTGCAGCCCTGGTGTTAATGACCTTTTCCTTGTTGATAGCTCCTGGTTAGACATATCTAAAGGGCAGTCGGTTTGTGATCATTCCACATTAAATAGTCACATGTTCCATCTCCTGATGCTGGTTATAGAGATTCATTCTAAACTTACCACCTCGGAGGAAGAAAGCTTCTTGTAGTGGCTGGAGTCTTGTTGCCTGCAGCCCTGGTGTTAATGACCTTTTCCTTGTTGGTAGTTCCGGATTAGACTTATCTAAAAGGCAGCCGGTTTGTGATCACTCCACATCAAATAGTCACATGTTTCATCTCCTGATGTCGGTTATCGAGATCTATTCTAAACTTACCACCTCGGAGGAAGGAAGCTTTTTGAAGCTGCTGGAGTCTTGTTGCCTTCAGCTCTGGTGTTAATGACCTTTTCCTTGTTGGTAGCTCCTGATTAGGCTTATATCAGGGGCAGCCGGTTTGTGACTATTCCCCTCCAACTTAAATAGTCACATGTTTCATCTCCTGATGCCAGTTATAGAGATTCTGTTACGTCACCACCATCGACTTCTGCTCCGATCGTCAGGCGACGCCGTGTTCCTGCCGTGGATGGTGCTGGTGATGGGAGAGGAGTTGATGCCAGCGACGCTGGTGGGCGCAGGCTCTGCTCATCCACTGGTCTGGGTTTCCTGGGGATCTGGAGTGCCACTGGCTGACTGTAGGTGGCGGGTGTCTCCCAGCTGAGGTACCATCATTCAGCTACAGCCTATGGGAAGACACCACACCCTTTTTAATTCCCCTCCTGTCTGCTGACCTCTGCCAGAGATAGTTCTGAGAATTCTGGCTCCTATTTCGTCCTGAGATTTTGTTTGCTGATTAACGCTTGTTTCCTGACTACCCTCCTGCCTGCTGTTTTTGTACCTCGCTGCCTGATCCGGTTTTGACCTCTGCTTGTTTCTGATTACGTCTTTGCCTGCCGATTATGTCCCTGTTCCGCAATTCCTGGTTTGAACCTGCCTGACGGCTACTCTCTCAGACTGCAGCCTTCCACAGGTAGTGATCTCCAGGGCCCTGTGTAATTCCAAATCCCTGTATAGGGGTTAAAGGGTTTCAGGGTTCTGGGGGTCCTGCTTGGCAAGTGGCTTCCCTCTAGCCTGTCCATTACAGCTCGTCTGAGTCTGTGCATGCAGGCAGGCGTTAAAGATTCATTCTAAACTGACCACCTTGGAGGAAGGAAGCTTCTTGTAGAGCTTGGAGTCCTGTTGCCTGGAGCCCAGGTGTTACTTATCTTTTCCTTCTTGGTAGCTCCTCATTAGGCTTATCTCAGGGGCAGCCTGTATGTGATCACTCTCCTCCACCTTAAACAGTCACATGTTCCATCTCCTGATGCCTGTTATAGAGATTCATTCTAAACTGACCACTTTGGAGGAAGGAAGCTTCTTGTAGAGGTTGGAGTCCTGTTGCCTGGAGCCCTGGTGTTAATTATCTTTTCCTTGTTGATAGTTCCTGATTAGACTTATCCCAGAGGTAGCCAGTTTGTGACTACTTCCCTCCAGCTTAAATAGTCACATGTTCCATCTCTTGATGACGGTTATAGATTAATTCTGAACTGACCACTGAGGAGGAAGGAAGCTTCTTGTTGCTGCTGGAATCCTGTTGCCTGCAGCCCTGGTGTCAATGACCTTTTCCTTGTTGGTAGCTCCTGATTAGGCTTATCTCAGGGGCAGCCGGTATGTGACCACTCCCCTCCACCTTAAACAGTCACGTGTTCCATCTCCAGATGCAGATTATAGAGATTCATTCTAAACTGACCAACTGAAAGGAAAAATGCTTCTTGTAGCTGCTGGAGTTCTTGATTAGGCTTATGTCACGGGCACCCAGTTTGTAAACTCTTCCCTCCACCTTAAATAGTCACATGTTCCATCACCTGATGCTGGTTATAAATATTGATTCTAAACTGACCATCTTGGAAGAAGGAAGCTTTTTGTCGTTATTGGAGTCCTGTTGCCTGCAGCCCTGGTGTCTGGCTGCAGCTTTGAAGTTAAAGTATATCGTTTTTATTTGCCTGTGCTGGGCTAATATAGAGGTAAAGTCTAGTGTACTCACCAACCTTTTTACTAGCCAGGGTGAGAAGTGGGTCAAATATGGACTAGGCATGTGACGGCAATGAGGGGAAGTACTCATATTGGAACATTAGAGGAGGTCAGGGTTCAGACACAGCTCAGTGTCAAGATGTGTCCCGATCCCACTCCCTATCATCAGGGCCTTCCTCTCCCTTTCCATACCCATTGTACCTCTGTGTTGCACCGTGCACCAGTCATCCCCTTCTCCATATGTGACACAACCATGCTTGGGTGCTCGATACTCGTAACCAGCTGTTCAATGGTCAGATAGTTATGAGTACTGAGCACCCAAGCATGGTAGTGCCCGTTCATCACTAGTTATGAGTACTGAGCACCCAAGCATGGTAGTGCCCGCTCATCACTAGTTATGAGTACTGAGCACCCGAGCATGGTAGTGCCCGCTCATCACTAGTTATGAGTACTGAGCACCTGAGTATGGTAATGCCCACTCATCACTAGTTACGAGTACTGAGCACCCGAGCATGGTAGTGCTAGCTCATCACTAGTTACAAGTACCGAGCACCCGAGCATGGTAGTGCCCACTCATCACTAGTTACGAGTACTGAGCGCCCGAGCATGGTAGTGCCCGCTCATCACTAGTTACGAGTACTGAGCACCCGTGCATGGTAGTGGCCGCTCATCACTAGTTACGAGTACTGAGCGCCCGAGCATGGTAGTGCCCGCTCATCACTAGTTATGAGTACTTAGCACCCGTGCATGGTAGTGCCCGCTCATCACTAGTTACGAGTACTGAGCGCCCGAGCATGGTAGTGCCCGCTCATCACTAGATATGAGTACTTAGCACCCGTGCATGGTAGTGCCCGCTCATCACTAGTTACGAGTACTGAGCACCCGAGCATGGTAGTGCCCGCTCATCACTAGTTATGAGTACTTAGCACCCGTGCATGGTAGTGCCCGCTCATCACTAGTTACGAGTACTGAGCGCCCGAGCATGGTAGTGCCCGCTCATCACTAGTTACGAGTACTGAGCACCCGAGCATGGTAGTGCCCGCTCAGCACTAGTTACGAGTACTGAGCACCCAAGCATGGTAGTGCCCGCTCATCACTCGTCTTTAGGATTGAAATCCCAACTCTTTAAGAGTCCAGTGGGCGGTTGTAGTTAATGATTGATGGTTTTGACTGTTTGAGCATGCACAGAGATCACTGTTGACAACTTACTAGAACCACCTACTGGACTCTGAAGCAAAAGTCTTAAAACTGGTCCTGAAAACTATTCCAGTTGCTGAGCGCCATATGGATAATATGAGAAAGTGTATAGGGTGCATGGTGTCAAGTACAGACGATTGGCTCGGAGCTTGGGTTGCAAACACCTCATTTATCATGAGCTCAGACGTGGCTCAGATTGGTGGCACATTCTACATAGCGCCAAACTGTGACCAATCAGGCTCTCGATGATTCTGCTGCATATACATGGCTTGCACTAAGCAAGTGTGATCCATGCACCGATCCCATAGCTGGTAATGTCGGAGCAGATTTCCAAGAATGGTTCGGAGCGGAGCAGGTGTGTGAGCGCGTGAGGTGTGGTGCAGATCTGCATGCCATGCTCCAGGGTGACATGTTCACTGAGCATTACCGCGCCTTCCCCACCAATACTCCATCTTTAGAAAAACAAGCTGCAAATGCTGGAAAAACACAATAGAAAGTGACAATCGTACCCGGAGAATATTCAAGAGCAATGGAGGAAAAATAACAGCAAAAAAAAAAAATAATAATAATAATAGTAACTGAATGAGGGTGATGCTCTCATTGAATATTCTACAATTTTTTGGGTGTTCACCCACCAGTTTTCTCCCAAGAGGAAGAAAGTTGTCACTTTAGTCTGCAGGCAACATGTCTGCTATGGGGCCCGTGAGTCAGGGGGGCCCTATAGAGATTGATTCTGAACTGACCATCTCGCAGGAAGCTTTTTGTAGTTGTTGGAGTCCTGTTGCCTGCAGCCCTGGTGTCTGGCTGCAGCTTTGAAGTTAAAGTTCAACATTTTTATTCCCCTGTGTCGGGCTAATGTAGAGGTAAAGTCTAGTGTACTTACCAGCCTTTTTACTAGCCAGGGTGAGAAGAGGGTCAGATAGGAACTAGGCATGTGATGGCAATGAGGGGAAGTACTCGTATTGGGACATTAGAGGAGAATTTGTTAGGTGTCACCCACCAGTTTTCTCCCAAGGGAAGAAAGTTGTCACTTTAGTCTGCAGGCGACACGTCCGCTATGGGGCCCGTTAGTCAGGGGGGCCCTATAGAGATTGATTCTGAACTGACCATCTCGGAGGAAGGAAGATTTTTGTAGCTGTTGGAGTCCTGTTGCCTGCAGCCCTGGTGTCTGGCTGCAGCTTTGAAGTTAAAATACATCATTTTTATTCCCCTGTGCTGGGCTAATGTAGAGGTAAAGTCTAGTGTACTCACCAGCCTTTTTACTAGCCAGGGTGAGAAGAGGGTCAGATAGGGACTAGGCATGTGATGGCAATGAGGGGAAGTACTTGTATTGGGACATTAGAGGAGAATTTTTTGGGTGTCACCCACCGGTTTTCTCCCAAGGGGAAGAAAGTTGTCACTTTTATCTGCAGGAGACACATTTGCTATGGGGCCCGTGAGTCAGGGGGGCCCTATAGAGATTAATTCTAAACTGACCATCTTGGAGGAAGGAAGCTTTTTGTAGTTGTTGGAGTCCTGTTGCCTGCAGCCTTGGTGTCTGGCTGCAGCTTTGAAGTTAAAGTACAACATTTTTATTCCCCTGTGCCTGGTTAATGTAGAGGTAAAGTCTAGTGTACTCACTAGCCTTTTTACTAGCCAGGGTGAGAAGAGGGTCAGATAGGGACTAGGCATGTGATGACAATGAGGGATCCGAACTTTCAATTGTATCGGCATTGCAGATGCTACTACATGGATGGATGGTGGCCACAAAAACCTGGAACAGGTCCTGGATCCTAATTCCCTCACTACATCCTCCATCCCCCTTTGAGGGTCCTTATCCCTTCATGTTCCCCTCCATTGACTTAGAAGTAAAGAGCTGAAGTTGCAGGAGATGTAACATTGTAACAATGTAACCAGTGATGTATTATATATGATGATGTATGGTACAAATATAGACAGTCGTGCATCATCATCTCCTAATTGACGAGCGGGACCTCCTCTTTGGTGGAGATGTTTGAAGCCATTAGACTTCACCACCTGGGCATGAAATGCGATGAACCCATCGAAGAAGCAGGTGTCGTCAATAATAGATACCGTCAAAAGGATCTTGTTGTAGCGCGCTGCATCCAGCGATGGTTTAGATGCAGATCTATGACATGTGAAGCATTGCCTAATTGACAGGTGGGACCTCGAGAGCTTGTTCTTCTGCGGTAATGCATTTTGTATACAAGCACATTGCTGAAGACCATTACCATCACTTATAATTAGGCTGCATCAAGCGCAGCTGCTGACACCAATCTGTATAGAGCAGCTAATACGTCTAATAAATGCCACGCTTATTACTCCACTTTCCGTGTAGCAGAGATGAGTTTGTCATTTAAATAGTTGCTGTCATCTCTCCATAAATCAATTGAAAATAAAAAAACAAGTGTGTAATATATCCTATCACATAATTATACTACTTTTCTCCACTTATGAGCCACTTCTTCACTCTGAAACTCATCATTTACACTCAAAAAAGAATCTAAAATCTAAAAAAGATGAAATGACAGCTCACTGAGAGATCGGATCACAGCTCCCGATTAAAGTCTATGGAGAGGAAAGGAGGGATCAGCACACATACATGGATCGTGTTACTGCTTTCCAGTAAGTGTTTTATCTATCTGGTGCTGGATTCACAGCTACACTGCTTAGTACTTTTGTATAATGTCCTCCATGCTGCTGCTTTCAGGTAAGTGTTTTATCTCCCCCCAGAGCTGGACTCACAGCTATACTTCTCAGTAAACTGGTATAATATCCTCAATGTTGCTGCTTTCAAGAAAGTGTTTATGTCATCCCAGAGCTGGACTCACAGCTACATTGCTCAGTACTGTTGAATAATGTCATCCATGCTGCTGCTTTCAGGAAAGTGTTTTATCTCACACCAGAGTTAGAATTACAACTTCCCTTCTCAGTATAATGTCCTCCATGCTGCTGTATAATGTCCTCCATGCTGCTGTATAGTGTCCCCCATGCTGCTATATAATGTCCCACATGCTGCTGTATAGTGTCCCCCATGCTGCTGTATAATGTCCCCCATGCTGCTGTATAATGTCCCCAATGCTGCTGTATAATGTCCCACATGCTGCTGTATAATGCCCTCCATGCTTCTGTATAATGTCCTCCATGCTGCTGTATAAAGTCATCCATGCTGCTTTATAGTGTCATCAATGCTGCTGTATAATGTCCTCCATGCTGCTTTACAATATCCTCCATACTGCTGTATAATGTCCTCCATGCTGCTGTATAATGTCCCCCATGCTGCTGTATAATGTCCTCCATGCTGCTTTATAATATCCTCCATACTGCTGTATAATGTCATCTATGCTGCTTTATAATATCCTCCATACTGCTGTATAATGTCCCCCATTCTGCTGTGTAATGTCCTCCATGCTGCTGTATAATGTCCCCCATGCTGCTGTATAATGTCCTCCATGCTGCTGTATAATGTCATCCATGCTGTTGTATAATGTCCTCCATGCTGCTTTATAATATCCTCCATGCTGCTGTATAATGTCCTCCATGCTGCTGTATAATGTCCTCCATGCTGCTGTATAATGTCCCCCATGCTGCTGTATAATGTCATCCATGCTGCTGTTTAATGTCATCCATGCTGCTGTATAATGTCCTCCATGCTGCTGTATAATGTCCGCCATGCTGCTGTATAATGTCCTCCATGCTGCTGTATAATGTCATCCATGCTGTTGTATAATGTCCCCCATTCTGTTGTATAATGTCCTCCATGCTGCTTTATAATATCCTCCATGCTGCTGCATAATGTCCCCCATGCTGCTGTTTAATGTCATCCATGCTGCTGCTGCTTCTGATCATGTACTACAGAGAGACCGGAGAGCAGGAATGCCTCATCTCTGTGTGTGCTGCATATGGGAGATGTCATAGCAGCTTGTCTCCACCCACCAGCTCAGAGACAACTGAAGTCTAGACACAAAGCCAACAGAGGAAAGAACTGGAGAAAATGCAGGATACAAGTTAACTTTATAGAACTAGATTGTGCATATAATGAATTAATTCATCACGTTGACATGAAGCTATAGAATTATTTGTAGCCACATAAAGGGCAGATTCAGAAAATTCAAGTGGTTTTACCCTAGTTTTCAATTCAGTTTTGTATGGTTGAAACATGATAAATAAATGAATTTCACATGTAAAAGCTTTCCCGTATCACATCATTGTAATATTCACCCCCATACCTCTGTGCTGCTGGTTGGAATATCCAGGAAAGTCTCTTGACTTTAGGCGTCTCCTTTCCAAATTAGTAATCAGGCAGTCCGACTAGGAAAATAAGCGGCCAGAATGTGTGTGCAGGTATTTCTTCAGATCCAGGGGAGAGATGTGGCACATTTCCCGGCAGGATTAGCATCCCATGTCATCACGTTTTCAGAATCTCTGGACAGTCTTCATTATAAAACTGGTGCTTACAGGATGAAGGCAATGACTTGTCGACGCGGCTCTGTCTGGCTGCCTGCCATGACTTATTTTTCTGCATTACTGTGTACCCTGCTGTGGACTTTTCACATGAGGCAGAAATTTCTGTGATTGTCCCAATTATCTAAATGGGGTTTGGAGAAATCTATGTGTTTAAACCCAGAACAACCCGGACAGATAGGTGGAGCAGATTTCAACTAGGAAATGTCGTTGAAGGATAATTGTGTAGGACATGTCACACATATGGATTGTAACTCTAGAAATCCTATGCTGCCCATTGTTTTAAATTTCATGATTGAGAAAAGAAGATATATAAAGAGAGCAGGAAACATGATTCTCCTGGTCCCTCTGGCTTCTGTTGTCTTTCTTAGTCCTCATTGCTTGACATAATGGGGGAGGTCATAGGACCTTGGTTTGAGGAGACCTCTCATCCATCAGCCTTTTATGACTTAGATTGAGAAAAGAAGATATATAAAGAGAGCAATAAACATATTATCCTGGTCCCTCTATCTTCTGTTGCTTTTTTTGGGTCATCATTGCTTGCCTTAATGGAGGAGGTCATAGGACCTAAGTTGGAGGAGACCTCTCATCCTCATCCTTATATGACTTAGATTGAGAAAAGAAGATATATAAAGAGAGCAGGAAACATGATTCTCCTGGTCCCTCTATCTTCTGTTGTCTTTCTTGGTCATCATTGCTTGCCATAATGGGGAGGTCATAGGACCTTAGTTGAAGGAAACCTTCCATCCATTAACATTTTATAACTTATATTGAGAAAAAAATATATATAGAGAGAGAGCAGGAAACATGAGTCACCTGCTCCCTCTGTCTTCTGTTGCCTTTCTTGGTCATCATTGCTTGACATAATGTGGGACGTTATAGCACCTTAGTTGGAAGAGACCTCCCATCCATAAGCCTTTTATGACTTACTCTAAAATGCATATTTCCAGATTTGGAATATCACTTTAGGGTTACATTACCAGAAAATTATGTCTCCTGTTGGCGTCTATGTCTATCAATGTGAACACAATGTAATAATTACCACTTTTCTTAATATGATTGTTTATGGGTTTATAGGTTTTTCATGCACAGTAAAAGATCACAAGAAATAAAAAATATACTTTTGGGCAGAGTAGACATGTGGTGAGACATGTCCAACATCAACTACTAGACCTACTAGATAGAGCTTTCTGCTTAAAGTCACCTCCCTGTTGGAAAAGTGGCCAAGAATTGTAATGGCTGGGGGATAAGGTGGTGCAGGGCTCCAAGGCTGACCCTATGACTAGGGACCCTGAGCTGTCCCTTATCCCGATGGTAGACTTAATGGTAGTCAGGATTGAGCCTCCATCGTGGCCCTGTCTCCGATCCAGGCGCTAACGACTGTGTCCTTACCACCCAGGGAATTGACCCTGATGGATCCCAACAACCCACCAACAGAGCAACACAAACAGAACAACAGATGGGGCAAACAAAAAACATAACAACCAGAAACCTGCACCAGGGGATAACACAAGGTGTATGGGTAAGGGTGCAAAGAAAAGGGGGTAATAGAACAACTTACAACAAACAGCAGATAGGAACAGTAGTAGTAAACAAGACATCCTCTCTGCTCCCTGGCTAGCTCCTAACTGAATAGAATAACCAGCAACAAGTCCAGGAAGCAGAGGACTGATATCCTGGCTGGCATTGATTAACTGCTGCAACAGAAAGTGCATTAACCCCATGAGTACCTAAAGAAAAAAAACTATTTAAAGTGTATAGTCTAGATGGTAATGTGAGAGGTAGCCCTGAGCCTGTCTCTATACATGCGACAAGAATTCAGAAGGTGATCCCCAACCTATAAATGTACAATAATGCAAAGTGGCTGTCAGGACAGGCTCGTAGTTGGAGTTTTGGAATGACTGGAGATTGAAATTCTACTCCAAAGAGATCCTGAAGTCAATACCTGTAAGGCCAGGTGACATGGCCACTAGTCTAGCCACTGTGAGTTTCGTTCTTCCAGTTCTTCAGACTTTTTAACATCAAGCTTAACAGTACTATGGCTTTCTGTTTGTGGCGTCCTCCCCTGGACCTTGTCTACCAGGTTCCCTGATGCTCAGTGACATCTCGTCTCAGAGAGATATTGGGTTTACATTGAATATTCTCCACCTTGAAGTCCTCATTATTTTAGGTTATCCAGGGGGAGCGCCCGATGCCGTGTGCACTGATGGTCAACAGATTCTGACATGTGAGCCGAGAGCTGAGGCATGTTTCCATTCTAATGAAATAATGCGCAGATGTAACAAACAATCCTGGAAGATATGCGATATGACTGCACTGAACAAACATTGCCTGACGGGAGGTAAAGGATGTAACGAAGGGAGGAAGAAAAGAGAGAGGGAGGGAAGGAGGGAGAAAAGAAGGGAAGGAAGGAGGGAAGGAGGAAGGAAAGAAAGGAAGGAAGGGATTAAGGAAGGAAGGAGAAGGGAAAGAGGGAGAGAGGGAAGGAGGGAGGGAAGGAGGGAGGGAAGGGTGCTTGGATGAATCTTGTCCGCAGCTTCTAACCCTCACGTTCAGAAGACAGTAAATATAAGGATGAGCTGTTACAATTATCTTTGGCTATGGGGTCCAATATGGCCAAAATAAAGGTACCAAATATTATCTATCATCTATATATTCATTCATCCATCCATCTAATATTATGTATGAACCCATTTGCAGGACTGCATTCATAGTCCATGACCACCAGACGGAAACCTCATTGTCACGGGGCAAGGGAATGCCTGGTGTGCAGCACAACACAGGTGGAAGACCAGGGAAAATGTGGAGCAGCCCCTTGGCAATAGAGAGAGGGGTCACCACCTCACACTCACCGGTAACTGATCCCCGAGCTCCCTAATATCCCTAGATGAATCCTTCCCTTGTGTACCGTTAAGTGCCTTATTCCCTCACTGAACCTGAACTTACCGTGACTAGTGAGTTGGTCCGCAAGACACTAGTCCCACTACTACAATAAAATAACACAAGGAAGGTAAGACAAGACAAAGAACACTCCTAGGCTTCTTCAGCAAGAAAATTCACAGCTGTAACTGGAACAACACCTCAGCTACTCCAGAGATAGGCTCCTTCAAAGTGGTCAGTATAGAGATTTTATCACCGTCAATGAGTAAAGCCAGGAGTGGGTAAATATAGAGGAAGGGAGTGATGACAATATGGTGCAGCTGTGATTTAGGCTATGAGTAAGCTGAGCCAGAAAGGAAAGAATCCTTAACTCTTTCAGCATCACATGAAAGTAAATCGGCTCCAACAGAAGATGTAACATGAAGGCAACACACTCATGACAATCATCCTGCAACGATGCATATAAATCAAAAGAGGCACTGGGATTTCTCCAGGTAGGAGGCGGGTCACAGGTGTTTTGCCCATGCACCGTCACATGCCTAGGCCCTCGCTGACCCTAAACTTACCCTGACTAGTGAGTAGGTAAGCGAGACACTAGCCCCACTAGTACAATAAAACAACACAAGATGGTAAGACAAACGGGGTGGGGAAAGACACAACAAATAACACTCCTAGGTTTCTTCAGTAATAACCGTCACAGCTGCAACTGAAACAACACCTCAACTACTCCAGAGACAGGCTCCTTCTATCACCAGCATGGAGTAAAGCCAGGAGTGGGTAAATATGGTAGAAGGGCTTTATGACTATGAGCTTCAGATTTGATTAAGGCTAAGGAAAAAATCCTTAACCCTTTCAGCATCAAATGAAAGTAATTATGCTCCAACACAAGATGTAACCTGCGAACGCAACACACTCGTGACAATCATCCTGCAACGATGCATTTAAATCGGAAGAGGCGCCGGGATTCCTCCAGGTAGGACACGGGTCACAGGTGTCCTTCCCAGGGCTCATTGAATACTTATATGGATCTAATCACTGCTCGTAGTTTGGAACGAGACGGACCTGACCCTGACCGAGCCTACTGCTTTATTATATACTTTTTCTTATGTTTCCATGTCCAAGACGAGAGGTGCACAGAGGTCAATGGCGGAGTCCATACAAAAAAATGGGGTGCAAATGTGGCCCCTACGATCGTGCCCCTAAAGCTCGGAACACATTCTACTGTAAACAGAGAGAGACAGTTGGGAAGAGAGGTAATATAATTTATGCTAATTTAACATGACAGAATGGGAGCACTCTGTATCTTCTTTCATCTCCATTAACAAAATGACAAGATTATCACATTCCTGAGAGTCGGGCCGGATCTGCTAAACAGCGCTGCGCCGTGCGTCTTCTCCTCCCCCCGCTCACACGTGAAATGTCGTCTTTATTTGCCTTTTACTTTATAGAGAACAGAAATAGTCCCCTCGCCTCCACATTTAATAATTTCCAAAAATGCAAATAACTTTTGGAGACAGGGTGCAGCTCTGAATTTAATGGGCTGCAGACGGGGCTTTACGTTGGCATTTCCTCTGTTATTTTTACTTGGTAAGCAGATGGGCAACAAATGTCAAAATATATTATGGAAATTCTACTTTTTCCTCTTTTATAGGCATTTCTGTTATTGCCATGAGAAGTCTTAATGTCCTAGATTCTCTTCTGCTAAAAGCAAAGTTTGATTTTATCCTTGTTGTTCTTTGGGATGCGAAAAGCGGCTGAAGCAAAACTGGGAAGTGATTGCCCTCCGAGCTTGTGGCAGGGGTCGCTAATTCATGAGGAGTATAAAGGCGGTGACTCACCCGTATGTCTCTTCTATTTAATCAGTCCTGGAGGTGCCAGGAGAACTGGTGCTGTGCCACAGAGAGGGTGTCTGACTGCTGGGACCTGTCTCGGCTTTTGTACTTGACTTCGCTCCCTTTTCCCATATTTGCTGCCTTGTGTTGTGCTCCACATTTTGCTTCACTCCCTTCTCCCATGGTTACTGCCTTCCGATGTGCTCCACATTTGGCTTCACTCCCTTCTCCCATGGTTACTGCCTTCCGTTGTGCTCCACATTTGGCTTCACTCCCTTCTCCCATGGTTACTTCCTTCTGTTGTGCTCCACATTTGGCTTCGCTCCCTTCTCCCATGGTTACTGCCTTGTGTTGTGCTCCACATTTGGCTTCGCTCCCTTCTCCCATGGTTACTGCCTTGTGTTGTGCTCCACATTTTGCTTCACTCTCTTCTCCCATGGTTACTGCCTTCCGTTGTGCTCCACATTTGGCTTCACTCCCTTCTCCCATGGTTACTGCCTTCCGTTGTGCTCCACATTTGGCTTCACTCCCTTCTCCCATGGTTACTGCCTTCCGTTGTGCTCCACATTTGGTTCGCTCCTTTCTCCCATGGTTACTGCCTTGTGTTGTGCTCCACATTTGGCTTCGCTCCCTTCTCCCATGGTTACTGCCTTGTGTTGTGCTCCACATTTGGCTTCGCTCCCTTCTCCTATGGTTACTGCCTTGTGTTGTGCTCCACATTTGGCTTTGCTCCCTTCTCACATGGTTACTGCCTTCCGTTGTGCTCCACATTTGGTTCGCTCCTTTCTCCCATGGTTACTGCCTTGTGTTGTGCTCCACATTTAGCTTCGCTCCCTTCTCCTATGGTTACTGCCTTGTGTTGTGTTCCACATTTGGCTTCGCTCCCTTCTCCCATGGTTACTGCCTTCCGTTGTGCTCCACATTTGGCTTCGCTCCCTTCTCCCATCGTTACTGCCTTGTGTTGTGCTCCACATTTGGCTTCGCTCCTTTCTCCCATGGTTACTGCCTTGTGTTGTGCTCCACATTTGGCTTCGCTCCCTTCTCCCATGGTTACTGCCTTGTGTTGTGCTCCACATTTGGCTTCGCTCCCTTCTCCCATGGTTACTGCCTTGTGTTGTGTTCCACATTTGGCTTCGCTCCCTTCTCCCATGGTTACTGCCTTCCGTTGTGCTCCACATTTGGCTTCGCTCCCTTCTCCCATGGTTACTGCCTTGTGTTGTGCTCCACATTTGGCTTTGCTCCCTTCTCCCATGGTTACTGCCTTCTGTTGTGCTCCACATTTGGCTTCGCTCCCTTCTCCCATTGTTACTGCCTTGTGTTGTGCTCCACATTTGGCTTCGCTCCCTTCTCCCATGGTTACTGCCTTCTGTTGTGCTCCACATTTGGCTTCGCTCCCTTCTCCCATGGTTACTGCCTTGTGTTGTGCCTAACATTTGGCTTTGCTCCCTTCTCCCATGGTTACTGCCTTGTGTTGTGCTCCACATTTGGCTTTGCTCCTTTCTCCCATGGTTACTGCTTTATGTTGTGCTCCACATTTGGCTTTGCTCCCTTCTCCCATGGTTACTGCCTTGTGATGTGCTCCACATTAGGCTTTGCTCCCTTCTCCCATCGTTACTGCCTTGTGTTGTGCTCCACATTTGGCTTCGCTCCCATCTCCCATGGTTACTGCCTTGTGTTGTGCTCCACATTTGGCTTCGCTCCCTTCGCCCATGGTCACTGCCTTGTGTTGTGCTCCACATTTGGCTTTGCTCCCTTCTCCCATGGTTACTGCCTTCTGTTGTGCTCCACATTTGGCTTCGCTCCCTTTTCCCATGGTTACTGCCTTTTATTGTGCTTCACATTAGTCTTTACAAGTTGCCCAGAGTACCTTAATGACATCATCATCAAAGGCCCTTAAAGATACACTAAAACACATGTGAGCTGTTTCAGCAGTCAATTAGAAAAAGTGTTCAGTTTCCATGTGCCTTTTAATATTCACAATCCAGTTCCTTCAGCTGCATTTTCGCTGCAAACTCCTGTGATTTCTACATATTTCATCTGCTGCTTCTGAGACCTAATAGTTAATCCATTATGTGCTATAAGCATTACGAACTGTTATTAGAGACTGTTCACATTATACTGCAATCTGTTTCAGTAGTCAATCAGAATAATGTGTTCTGTTTCCTTGTGTCTTTGAATATCCACAATCCAGTTCCTTCAGCTGCATCTTCACTGCAAACTCCTGTAATTTCTACATATTTCATATACTGCTTCTGAGACCTGATGGTTAATCCATTGTTTGCTGTAAGCATTACAAACTGTTTTCAGAGACTGCTCACATTACGCTGCAATCTGCTGTGGGTTCTACCTCTTGCATCTACTGATTCTCAAACCACTTAATTTACCAATCGGTTGCTGTAAGTTTTACAAATTATTAGAGATTCTTTGTAATATTCTGCTATGTGCTGTGGCTTCTACAACTTGCATCTAATGCTTCTAAGTGGTTATATTTACCAATCATTTGCTGTAATCCTTATCCAGTTCCTTTAGCTGAATCTTCACTGCAAACTCCTGTGATTTCTACATATTTCATCTACTGCTCCTCAGACCTGCTGGTTAACCAACTGTTTGCTGTCAGCACTACGAACTGTTATTAGAGACTGTTCACATTATGCTGCAATCTTCTGTAGGTTCTACCTCTTGCATTCTCAAACCACTTAATTTACTAATTGGTTGCTGGGAGCCTTACACACAATTAAAGATTATTCGTAATATGCTGCAATCTATTGTGACCTCTTCAATTTGCATTTACTGATTCTCAATCCTCTTAATTTACCAATCGTTTGCTGTAAGCCTTATCCAGTTCATTCTGCTGAATCTTCACTGTAAACTCGTGTGCTTTCTACATATTTTTTATACACTTGATGGTTAATCAACTGTGTGCTATAAGCATTACGAACTGTTATTAGAGACTGTTCACATTATGCTGCAATCTGCTGGGACTTCTACAACTTACATCTACTGATTCTCAAACCTATTAATTTACCAATTGTTTGCTGTAAGCCTAAAGCTGGTGTCACACACAGCGACAACGACAACGACGTCGCTGCTACGTCACCATTTTCTGTGACGTTGCAGCGAGGTCCCGTCGCTGTCGCTGTGTGTGACATCCAGCAACGACCTGGCCCCTGCTGTGAGGTCGCCGGTCGTTGCTGAATGTCCAGCTTCATTTTTTGGTCGTCACTCTCCCGCTGTGACACACACATCGCTGTGTGTGACAGCGAGAGAGCGACGAAATGAAGCGATCAGGAGCCGGCACTGGCAGCTGCGGTAAGCTGTAACCAGCGTAAACATCGGGTAACCAAGGGAAGACCTTTCCCTGGTTACCCGATGTTTACGCTGGTTACCAGCCTCCGCCCTTGCTGCCAGCGCCGGCTACTCCACTGTGACATGTGGCTGCAGTACACATCGGGTAATTAACCCGATGTATACTGTAGCAAGGAGAGCAAGGAGCCAGCGCTAAGCAGTGCGCGCGGCTCCCTGCTCTCTGCACTGACATGTAGCTGCAGCACACATCGGGTTAATTAACCCGATGTGTACTGTACCTAGGAGAGCAAGGAGCCGGCGCTAAGCGCGGCTCCCTGCTCTCTGCACATGTAGCGACGTTATGATCGCTGCTTCTGCTGTGTTTGATAGCTAAGCAGCGATCATAACAGCGACTTACAAGGTCGCTGTTACGTCACCGAAAATGGTGACGTAACAGCGACGTCGTTGTCGCTGTCGCTTAGTGTGAACCCAGCTTTACAAACTATTAGAGATTGTAACTAATATGCTGCAATCTGATGTGGCTTCTTCAACTTGCAGCTAATGTTTGTAAGTCCTCCTAATTTACCATTTGTTTGCGGTAAGCATTAGGGACTGTTATTAGAGACTGTTCAAATGATGCTGCAATCTGCTGTCGATTCTCCTTCCTCTTGATTTACCAATCAATTGCTGTAAGCCTTATAAACTATTAGAGCTATGTACAATTTGCTGCAAGCTGCTGTTGCTTCTACAACTTGCATTGCATCTACTTCTTCTTGGACCTATTGATTTATCAACCGTTTGCTGTAAGCATTACAGACTGTTATTAGAAATTATTCACATTGTACTACAATTTTCTTTAGATTCTAACACTTGCATCTATTTCTTCTTAGACCTCTTGTTTTACCATCCATTTGCTGTAAGTATTATAAACTGCCATTAGAATCTGTTCACATTATACTGCAATTTTCTGTAGATTCTAAAACTTGCCACGTCTTTTTCTCAGACCTTTTGATTTACCAATCGTTTGCTGTAAGCATTGCAAACTCTTATTAGAATCTATTCACATTATACTGCAATTTTATGTAGATTCTAACACTTGCATCTATTTCTTCTCAGACCTCTTGATTTACCAATCGTTTGCTGCAAGCATTGCAACATGTTAGAATCTGTTCACATTACACTGCAATTTTATGTAGATTCTAACACTTGCATCTATTTCTTCTCAGACCTCTTGACTTACCAATCTTTTGCAAGCATTGCAAATGGTTATTAAAATCTGTTCACATAATACTTCAATTTTCTGTAGATTCTACTTCTTCTCAGACCTCTTGATTTACCAATCGTTTGCTGTAAGCATTACAAACTGTTATTAGAAACTGTTCCCATTATACTACAATTTTTCTGTATATTTTAACACTTACATCTATTTCTCCTCAGACCTCTTGATTTACCAGTCTTTTGCTGTAAGCATTACAAACTGTTATTAGAAACTGCTTGTTTACACTATGCTGCAATTTTCTGTAAATTCTAACACTTGCATCTATCTCTTGATTTACCAGTCGTTTGCTGTAAGCGGTACAAACGGTTATTAAAATCTGCTCATACTATACTGCAATTTTCTGTACATTTTAACACTTGCATCTATTTCTTCTCAGACCTCTTGATTTACCAGTCTTTTGCTGTAAGCATTATAAACTGTTATGAGAAATTGTTTACATCATTCTGCAATATTCTGTAGATTCTAACACTTACATCTATCTCTTCATTTACCAGTTGTTTGCTGTAAGCATTACAAACGGTTATTAAAATCTGCTCATACTATACTATTATATCACATTGTACTGCAATTTTCTGTAGATTCTGAAACTTGCATCATCTTCTCAGATAATTTACAGTTGTTTGCTGTAAGCATTACAAGCTGTTATTAGAATCCGTTCACATTACACTGCAATTTTCTGTAGACTAAAATACTTGCATCTATTTCTTCTCAGACCTCTTGATTTACCAGTCTTATGCTTTAAGCATTATACACTGTTATGAGAAACTGTTTACATCATACTGCAATATTCTGTAGATTCTAACACTTGCATCTATCTCTTGCTTTACCAGTTGTTTGCTGTAAGCATTACAAACGGTTATTAAAATCTGCTCATATTATACTATTATATCACATTGTGCTGCAATTTTCTGTAGATTTTAATACTTGCATCTATTTCTTCTCAGACCTCTTGATTTACCAATCGTTTGCTGTAAGCATTACAAACTGTTACTACACTGCAATCTGCTGTGAATTATACAACTTGAATCTATTGATTCTCAGACCTTTTGGTTTATCATTTGCTGAAGTATTATGAACTGCTATTTAGAGACTAATCATATTAAAGTGTGACCACTGATGGAGACTCCAATGGTTTTATTGGACCTGCTGCTTTCCTCTTCATCTTCTCTCCTGGCTTTGTGGCTTCCGGAGTGTCCTGCCTTGGTTATTTCTTTGCCATCCAGCATAGCCTGGTGTCCGAGTCCTCGCTGTTCCACCTTGCTGTGCCAACGCTCTGGATTCCTGTGTTCCCCATTACCGGTGACTTTGCGAATCCACTTCACTAGTATGAATGAACCAAAAGAACATGGATGGGGGGGGGGGCTCAGAGCCAAGTATTATCCAGGGGTCCTTCGAGGACACTTTCCACTCCTGTCTCCATTCAAGTATTGACCACTCTGGCCACAGCCTACGGACAAGACCACCTCTGCCTCACGGAAAACCCCTTAACCGTTCTTATTTTACAGAAATTTTGAGAAATGTTCTCCAACGTCTTCTCGATGCTTCCTTCTCTCTGTTTTCCTTCATCTGATGGGAGGGTCAGAACACGCTGCTTTTCCGTCTAAAACTGCAAATTAAACCTTTAACATTGATTGCGGCCGCGTAGAGTCATTTATTTCTCATAATTAGCGAGTCAGAGTTCCTAGTCGGAGGTTAATGCCAATTTTAAGTCATTTCAGATATTATAGTAAGTATCAATTTCAAGTGTCAATTCCAGTTACGGTGATGTATGGCTGAAAGAGTTTACGGAAAGCCATCTAAAAAAAAGACTTTTCCATCAAAAATGTTTTCAGGGTCACCTGCTAAGGACAATCGACCCGAGTAGTGGTGGGTCAAAGTCGGCTATGGGCATGTGGTCTTCAATTTGAGACAAGACGCATCGTGAAGACGTTGGTCCACAAGGTTCTCCAGCATTTGGAAGATGGAAAGCCACCACAAATATCGTTCCGTCTCCACCGGTGCTCTCGTTTTTTTCCGCCTTCGTAAATGTTGTGACTTTGTTTTATTCTCCTGGGGTGCCGAAAATAAAATATGGATTTAATTTTGATGCCGGAGTAAAGTAAATCTATAAAAGCCTCGGCTCGGTGTATCCTTTTCCGTGTGAGTACTGAAACATTTGTGTTCTTATCGATTAGCTGTTGAGTCCCTCGCAGAAGATCCCCAGGTCACGGCTCATCAAGTTCCTCTATTAATCTGTCCAAGGCTGTTTTAGAGGAGAACTCGGGAATCCTATTATTGGACCAGACGATGACCATTTATCTTCGGTTTTGGTTTCTACAACAAGTGGAGTAATGTTTGCTTTACGAAGAGATACAACATGGATACTAAGAGACCGGAAGAGCGGAGAACTCGTCACAAACATCTAAGTGTTCCCTCCAGAAGGGTCCAACCATTTCCATGACCCTTGGAGATCCCCCCTCATCCTCTTGGCGTAGCTTCTTTGTCATAATACTGGTTGTTTGCTCCTGGGGTGACCTCCTCGATGAAGGGTTGACCATGTAATACAAGGACAAGAGAGGTCTAGAAGCACGGGAGGCATTAACTGATCAACAACCTGGGGTGAGATTAGAAACCGGTCAAACTATCAAGATTCCAATTAGGACAGGAAATTCGCAATTTGCCATTAATATTACTGCCCCGTCTCCCCTGAGTTACTGTATTATACTCCAGAGCTGCACTCACTATTCTGCTGGTGCAGTCACTGTGTACATACATTACATTACTGATCCTGAGTTACCTCCTGTATTATACTCCAGAGCTGCACTCACTATTCTGCTGGTGCAGTCACTGTGTGCATACATTACATTACTGATCCTGAGTTACCTCCTGTATTATACTCCAGAGCTGCACTCACTATTCTGCTGGTGCAGTTACTGTGTACATACATTACATTACTGATCCTGAGTTACCTCCTGTATTATCCTCCAGAGCTGCACTCACTATTCTGCTGGTGCAGTCACTGTGTACATACATTACTGATCCTGAGTTACCTCCTGTATTATACTCCAGAGCTGCACTCACTATTCTGCTTGTGCAGTCACTGTGTACATACATTACATTAACCCCTTAACGACCGCGGGCCGTAAAATTACGTCCTAAATGACATAATCTTACTGCCCGCGGTCCTCCGGCGGCAGCATGCCGCGATCGGCACACATCTCAGCTGATTTTCACAGCTGAGATGTGTGCCTGCTAGGCACGAGCAGAATCGTTATCTGCTCGTGCCGATTAACCCCTTATATGGCGCTGTCAATACATGACAGCGCCATTGCGGTAAGCATTTACTTACCGCCCGAAACCGGAAGTCACGTGACGCGATCACGTGACTCCCGATAGTTGTCATGGTAGCACAGGGTCATGTGATGACTCCTGTACTACACATGACTTGGTTTCACTTTCGCTGTGCCCGGGGCACAGCAAAAGAGAAAGACAGCGTATCTGCTGTTTACAGCCTTCCAGCTGTGATCAGCAGATACTGCAGAGCGATCGGAATGCTGATCGCAATAGCCCCCTAGGGGGACTAGTAAAATAAAAAAAAAAGTTAAAAAATAAGTTTTAAAAAATTAAAAAAAAACAAAAAAACCTAAAAGTTCAAATCACCCCCCATTCGCCCCATTGAAAATTAAAGGGTTAAAAAAATAAAAAATATACACACATTTGGTATCGCCGCGTTCAGAAACGCCCGATCTATCAAAATATAAAATCAATTAATCTGATCAGTAAACGGCGTAGCAGCAAAAAAATTCCAAACGCCAAAACGACGTTTTTTTGTCGCCACAACTTTTGCGCAAAATGCAATAAGAGGCGATCAAAACGTAGCATCTGCGCAAAAATGGTACCGTTAAAAACGTCAGCTCGAGACGCAAAAAATAAGCCGTCATTGAGCCTAAGATCCCGAAAAATGAGAACGCTACGGGTCACGGAATATGGCGTAAAACGTGCGCCACTTTTTTCGGACAAACTTCCGATTTTTTTTAACCCCTTATATAAAAGTAAACCTATACATGTTTGGTGTCTACGAACTCGCACTGACCTGAGGCATCACACCCACACATCAGTTTTACCATATAGTGAACACAGTGAATAAAATATCTCAAAAACCATAGTGCTATCGCACTTTTTGTGCAATTTTTCAGCATTTGGAATTTTTTTGCCATTTTCTAGTACACAATATGGTAAAACTGATGGTTTCATTTAAAAGTACAGCTCGTTCCGCAAAAAATGAGCCCTCACATGACCATATTGACTGAAAAATAAAAAAGTTACGTCTCAGAAAAAGAATGGCGAAAAAAAAAACGGAAAGCGAAAAATCGGCCGGTCGTGAAGGGGTTAATGATCCTGAGTTACATCCTGTATTATACTGCAGAGCTGCACTCACTATTCTGCTGGTGCAGTCACTGTGTACATACATTACTGATCCTGAGTTACCTCCTGTATTATACTCCAGAGCTGCACTCACTATTCTGCTGGTGCAGTCATTGTGTACATACATTACTGATCCTGAGTTACCTCCTGTATTATACTCCAGAGCTGCACTCACTATTTGGCTGGTGCAGTCACTGTGTACATACATTACATTACTGATCCTGAGTTACCTCCTGTATTATACTCCAGAGCTGCACTCACTATTCTGCTGGTGCAGTCACTGTGTACAGACATTACTGATCCTGTATTTTCCTCAGGAGCTGCACTCAGTAATTTAGATACAATACAATGTAAACATTATCCATATCATTATGATCTGTGACTTTTACAAACTTTATTTTAACTTTCACTGTTTTTTTTGTGTTTTTTTCCCTGAATTATTTGCGCTTCTGTTTTACTTGTATTATATGAAATAGTTTTTAGACTTTTTGGTCTTTTCGTCTTCACCCGTCTCCATCATTTTGAGGCTAAACATCGGGGTTATGGGGCGGCTTTTCTTAGATTTATGAGCTGTGGAGAGGTTAGCCTTCCATTAATGACTTGTGGAGAAACAGCAATTTGCAACCTATTAGCGCATCTCCTCTCATTCCGCGGCCGCGCGGACGGCGGGCACTGATTGGTTAGTCACCGCACCTGATTTAGACCTGAATATCTAATTAACACTTTAAAGATAAGTCATTAGCATAAGACGTAACCTTCTATGCAGACATTTCCGCGAGCGCCGCTCCGGATGCATTCATTTCAGCCATCTGCTTGTTTGATGTTATCCTATGACTTGACTAATGGGCGATTTTTAATCACCGCGTCCACACGTATGGATGACACATTTTACCCGTTATTGCCGACTCGAAAAAAGCAATTACTTGTGAAATTTCAATAAAAAACTCATAATAACAACAACGATAGAGCTAGAAATACACGACGGTATAAGCTGCCGATGTGGTGTCTAGGTATAGTAAAGTATCCATGCACTATGGAATGAAACCACCTATAGCGCCACCTGGTGGAAAACAACGGAATTAGCATTTTTATATCGAAAACGGAACCAGATAGAGAAAAAAAGTGAATTACAAAGTTGTAGGGCATCATCAATTCAATACGAATCGACACCTTGCTTACAGAAATGCTATGATATGAATCCCATGACCCCCCCCAAAACATTGAATGCTGGTCCCGCATATGGCGCTCATTTAACTTTGATGCTCAAAGTGGCCCCCGTCAGCTGCAATGCACATCTGGCCTCTGCACAGCATACTGTATCTTGCTGCACGTTGTGCAATATGGTAGGTGACACGTTTGCACAAGCATCCGTGATACGTGGTCATAGGTCCTGCAGTGTTGGTGGAGGGGTTGCATACACCTGCTGTTTGATGTGACCTCACAGAAAGAAGTCCAATGGGGTCAGGTCAGGTGAGCGGAGGCCACTCTACACAGCCACCATACCCAATGACTTGTAGGAAGGTCTCCATGAGGTATTGCTTCACATCCGCAGCCTTGTGAGTCTTAATCATAGCATTTCTGTATGCAAGGTGTCGATTCGTATTGAATTGATGATGCTCTACAACTTTGTAACTCACTTTTTTTCTCTATCTCGTTCCGTTTTCGAGATAAAAATGCTAACTCCGTTGTTTTCCACCAGGTGGTGCTATAGGCGGTTTCATTCCGTAGCCCATGGCTACTTTACTATACCTAGACACCACTTCTATGCCTATAGCTGCCGCCGTTCTCAAGTTAATGGCGGTGGACAGGATATGGGTGGACACACTGTAGATATATCCATGGGAGCACCACGTCCTGATACTTTTACAAACTATTTTTTAGGCTAATTTATATAAAGGGAGATACTCCGGTGTCCCAGTCCACAGAGCACAACACTGATTGCATCTTCTATGCCCCAAAGTTGTCTTGTGCCCATTCGCCAAACTTGGGCACTGTGATGCTAGTCACTACTTACAGACAGTATGGACGGAAAGGGAGTCAGACAAGCCGGGATCAGAAAACATGAGGACATGACAGGACACAGAGAGTAAGCAGAAACGTAGGCAAGGCACAGGGTCAGAATTCCAGGAGAGTACGTCTAGGATTCAGGGAGCAGATAGAGACGTGGTCAGGTAACGTTCCAAGGTCAGAAGCCAGGAGGTAATGACAAGAACAGGGAGCAGATAGAGACGTGGTCAGATAATAGTCCGAGATCAGAAGCCAGAAGGTAATGACAAGAGCAGGGAGCTGATAGAGACGTGGTCAGGTAACGGTCCAAGGTCAGAAGCCAGGAGGTAATGACAAGAACAGGGAGCAGATAGAGACGTGGTCAGGTAACGGTCCAAGGTCAGAAGCCAGGAGGTAATGACAAGAACAGGAAGCAGATAGAGACGTGGTGAGATAATAGTCCGAGGTCAGAAGCCAGGAGGTAATGGCTAGAACAGGGAGCGGGGTGAGACGAGTCAATAAACAGTTCAAGGTCAAAAAGCCTAGATCAGAACACAAGCACAAACAGGAGCCAAGAGCACAACAGCAGAACCAAAGAGTACTACTGACGAAGTTTTGGGCGAGCATGCTCAGTAATGAAACAGAGCAATTGCCAGGAAGGTGGAACACCTGAGTAATCAGCACCTCCGAAACCTGCATGGAATCCTGCACTGTCAAACAATTGGTCAGCAAGTGCTCAAAGAAACACAACAGAGCATCTCCAAATGCAAGATGATCTGCACAAAGGAAACACATTACTGTTGGCTCCGTAGTTCAGTACAGCATGGCAGTGCATCACCAGTGTGCAAGATGCTCCGCACAGAGGAACCATGACAGTCACATAATTTGCCACTTTCGGTGCAGAAGTTGTCAGTAGCTTTTCCCTGAAATGTTTGTACGCTGTTAAATTGATGAATTTTGGAATTTTTCCTACAGCAAAACAAATCTGTAAATGAAATTAGACCCTAGACCAGTCCCCCTATATAAATTTAGACATCACCCCTAAATTATTATGACTCCAGAAGAGATCCCAAATGAATCCTGTTACAAGACAGAAATCCTAAATTATCCATATTTAAAGAAGGGAAGGAGTTAAAAATTTTCAAACCCGGTGAGAGTCCACTCTTTGGACAAAGAACTGGCTAAGCTGGGTGGATGCTGGGAGTGTCTGCATTTACTATGCAGTTATTTATTATGCTATTTGCTATCCTGTAAGGGACGCCTAAAATTATGCATAGTTCGGCTATATTTCTGAGGACTATAAAGATATGAAGCTCATTAAAATCACGTGGAGAGCTTTGGAAATCACATATCTGTGTATTTTTTTAATTCTCACCATAGAATAAATCTTAGAAACTTATAATTGAAGGGAGAATTGCTTCAACACCCTCGCATTTACTAGACACTTGATGCCTAAATTTAACAGAATCAAACCAGATCCCCTAACCTAACCAAAGTCCAAATTTAACCCCTGATATAATAAATAATCCAAAACCAGATATAGTAAAATTTACAGACTCTAGAACCCCCCCAAAAGACATATCAGACCTCAAACCCTTAATTTATTGGACCTAACATTTCAAAATTATCAGACCCCCTAAAATAATCAGGCCTGACTCATTTATTAGATCCCAGATGATCTTCATTTTTTAGACCCCAGAAGACTAATATATCACTCTTCAAAACAGACCACCTAAAACAATAAGGACCTGTTCAGACCCCTCTGTTAAAGTAAGGAAGGAATTCAAAATCTTCAAACGTGCCAAAACCTATTTATAGGGGGTGAGAGACCACTTTTTGGACAAAGAACTGGCTAACCTAGGTGGATGCTGGGAGTGTCAGTATTTGCTATGTAGCTATGTTTTATACTATTTGCTATCCTGTAAGGGATGCCTCAATTTATACATGGTACGGCTATATTTCTGAGGAATATAAAAATATAATGTTCATTAAAATAATTTGAAAAGCTTTGGAAATCACATACCTATTTATTTCTATAATACTCACCGGCATCGGAGGAGGACTCCCAGAAACTTTTAATTGAACTGAGAATTACTTTTAATCTGCACCACGTCAAATCTTTCAGAGGTTTTGTAGCGTTTTTCACCCTTTCAAATGAATAGGAAAAACATGCATCAAAATTTTACATAAAAATACGTGAAAAACATGTGTATTTTACCCAATGTTTTTCCTGGCAACACTCTGGTCTTTGGTGCCCCAAAAAAATCTAAAAAAATCTGCTGCAAATATGTGCACATATCCTTAGACTAGACCTGTGAGAGAACAGAATCCATTTTGTTCTGATAATGTCCATCTTGTCTTATAACTAGCGATGTCATTGGGCTTAGCTAACACTGATGGGCGGTGAAGTTTCCCATTTCTGTTCACGCCCCTTTTGTTCTTATTTGTGCATACTTCGGAGGAGTTATTTCTTTGTTTGAGGTACTATACACAACTCAGAGGAGGTATTTCTTTGTTTGAGGTACTATATAAACTGGTCACATGATGTAATAAAGCAGAAATGTTCAGAACACCACAATGCGTGTGTGCTGTATTGATTTCCCGAGCACTCGTAAACACAAATATTATTAATTTGGAGTTGAAGAGGGATAGATAGAGTGTATTTCACTCACAAGAGTGAAATACACTAGGTGGACCTCAGAGAAATCTTCTGCAGATACTATCCTTGCCCTTCTCGGGCGGTGGTGCACACAGTTCTGGTGCCGTCTTCCTCAGTGCATTTTGTGCGGTGGTGCTGGATGCGATTTGGATACAATAACACCCAGACCTCTATTCCACCCCTCGTCATCACGTCGAGAGATGGAAGACACGTCACTGGAGTCTCCAGACATCAGGGCACTTTGGATTCAGACCTCATGGAAACCTATTTCCGGTGATTTGCTCATCCTCCGTGTCTGTCCCTTTAAACAGATTGTGTAATGTAACCAAAATAAAGGCTATCGTATAACCTCGAATCTTAAAAAATTCAAATATTAAATAAATAATAGACGATGCCGGAGACATTTGACTTGCAAAAGTAGAAAAAGCCATACATAATCATGTCCATAGATGTACCTGTGCCCCCAAGTCAAGCTGTGCCCAAGGCAAATGCCTTTCCCGACGTCCCCGAAGATTTCCGCAGAATGGACGCAAGTCAACTGCATTTTTCTTGAGTCTTTCTGTAAACAGGAACATTTTTCAGAGCAAATGAATTTTTAATTTTGGCCCCGGCTCCTTCTAATTAGCATTAAATGTAATAGGCAATTTGGGCTAATTCATCAGTGACATCGCAATGAGCCTGGAGAGAAAATGGTGAGCAACAAAAGAACGGCGCGCTGCACAGAATACATAGCATAAACTGGGCATGGGGCATGGGAGAGTGCTCAGCTTAAAGGCAAAGGATGCGCCATTACTGTCCAACAGATTTACTCCCACCGCTAGGGATCCAGTCCTATCCCGAAGATTACTGGTAACTAGTGATGAGCGTGCACTACCATGCTCAGGTGCTCAGTACTCGTACCTAGTGATGAGCGAGCACTACCATGCTCAGGTGCTCAGTACTCGTAACTAGTGATGAGCGAGCACTACCATGCTCAGGTGCTCAGTACTCGTACCTAGTGATGAGCGAGCACTACCATGCTCAGGTGCTCAGTACTGGTAACTAGTGATGAGTGGGCACTACCATGCTCGGGTGCTCAGTACTGGTAACTAGTGATGAGCGTGCACTACCATGCTCAGGTGCTCAGTACTCGTACCTAGTGATGAGCGGGCACTACCATGCTCAGGTGCTCAGTACTGGTAACTAGTGATGAGCGGGCACTACCATGCTCGAATGCTCAGTACTGGTAACTAGTGATGAGCGGGCACTACCATGCTCGGGTGCTCAGTACTCGTAACTAGTGATGAGCGAGCACTACCATGCTCAGGTGCTCAGTACTGGTAACTAGTGATGAGCGGGCACTACCATGCTCGGGTGCTGAGTACACGTAACTAGTGATGAGTGGGCACTACCATGCTCAGGTGCTCAGTACTCGTAACTAGTGATGAGTGGGCACTACCATGCTCAGGTGCTCAGTACTCGTAACTAGTGATGAGCGGGCACTACCATGCTCGGGTGCTCAGTACTGGTAACTAGTGATGAGCGGGCACTACCATGCTCGGGTGCTCAGTACTCGTAACTAGTGATGAGCGGGCACTACCATGCTCAGGTGCTGAGCACACGTAACTAGTGATGAGCGGGCACTACCATGCTCAGGTGCTCAGTACTCGTAACTAGTGATGAGCGGGCACTACCATGCTCAGGTGCTCAGTACTCGTAACTACTGATGAGCGGGCACTACCATGCTTGGGTGCTCAGTACTCGTAACTAGTGATGAGCGGGCAATACCATGCTCGGGTGCTCAGTACTCGTAACTACTGATGAGCGGCACTACCATGCTCAGGTGTTCTGTACTCATAACTAGTGATGAGTGGGCACTACCATGCTCAGGTGTTCAGTAGTCGTAACTAGTGATGAGCGGGCACTACCATGCTCGAGTGCTCAGTACTTGTAACTAGTGATGAGCGGGCACTACCATGCTCGGGTGCTCAGTACTCGTAACTAGTGATGAGCGGGCAATACCATGCTCAGGTGTTCAGTAGTCGTAACTAGTGATGAGCGGGCACTACCATGCTCAGGTGTTCAGTAGTCGTAACTAGTGATGAGCGGGCACTACCATGCTCGAGTGCTCAGTACTTGTAACTAGTGATGAGCGGGCACTACCATGCTCGCGTGCTCAGTACTCGTAACTAGTGATGAGCGGGCAATACCATGCTCAGGTGCTCTGTACTCGTAACTAGTGATGAGTGGGCACTACCATGCTCAGGTGCTCAGTACTCGTAACTAGTGATGAGCGGGCAATACCATGCTCAGGTGCTCTGTACTCGTAACTAGTGATGAGTGGGCACTACCATGCTCGAGTGCTCAGTACTGGTAACTACTGATGAGCGGGCACTACCATGCTCGGGTGCTCTGTACTCGTAACTAGTGATGAGCGGGCACTACTATGCTCGGGTGCTCTGTACTTGTAACTAGTGATGAGCGGGCACTACCATGCTCGGGTGCTCAGTACTGGTAACTAGTGATGAGTGGGCACTACCATGCTCGACTACTCGGTACACGTAACTAGTGATGAGCGGGCATTACCATGCTCGGGTGCTCAGTACTCGTAACTAGTGATGAGTGGGCACTACCATGCTCGGGTGCTCAGTACTCGTAACTAGTGATGAGCAGGCACTACCATGCTCAGGTGCTCAGTACTCAGTACTGGTAACTAGTGATGAGTGGGCACTACCATGCTCGGGTGCTCAGTACTGGTAACTAGTGATGAGTGGGCACTACCATGCTCGGCTACTCGGTACACGTAACTAGTGATGAGTGGGCACTACCATGCTCAGGTGCTGAGATGATTTTTTTTTTCTGTGTCTTTATTTTTATATCAAGCTAATTAATATTGTAAGATGAAGAAGAGAAGTCAATAAATAAATCTCAGCAATGAAAGGCTTCGCGGCTTTTCTCCTTCATTGTATCGTTCATTGTATTTCATTTTATGGCTTTTGATTAAAAAAATAAAATAAAAAGCATTTTTTTTTTTAAATATTGTTCATTTAAATAGTTGATCCGAGCGCACGTCGCTTCCCTGGGTCGACACAAAAAGCCATTTTTTTCAGCTCCTATTAATATTAGCATTATGGAGCCCGGCAGACAATGCAGCGCACACCGCAGTCACCGTGGGTTAATCAGCTGTAAAATACAAGGAGCCGCGATCCGAGTTTTGTTCTGTAAAATTTCCAGAAAATCATTGCATAATGCAAAGGAAATGTAAAGCTGCACCCGTGACATGCGGAGAACGGCATCTTCTCCTCCATGGCCAGAACGTATCCTCGTCAGGTTCCTTCGAATGACGCCAACTGTTACAATGGTCAATGATGCCAAGTCTTGGTAGAGAACTGGAAGGAGGACTCTCCATGCTGCAATCCATTGGCCATCGACTATATTAAGGTAAGGAGTCTAATGATCTGATAAGTTCACTGGTAGCCCCCTCCATAAATCATGGAGTTCCACCATTGGTGTGTCCACCAATGAGTTGTAGCATCCAGTGGTCAAAACTGGAGCAAAATCAAGAAACAAAGCCAAAGTAAGAACCGCTAGTGATCCAAGTGGTCAAAAAAAAACCCAACAGGAAGGGTAAACCTCAATCATTAGGTGGCATAAGCAACTCCGTAAGTCATAAAGTTCAACCCAATGCTGTTTACACCAATGAGTTGTAGCATCCAGAGGTCAAAACTGAAGCAAAATTGTGTTGGACTAGGTGTCAAAAGAAGCAACTAGTAACGGGGAAGTCAAACAAACTGGAAGTCAGGAACCAGGAGGTCACGTATGGAATACAGGGACTAAGCAAAGTCGAGGTCAGAGTACAAGCCGGAGGTCAGAATCCAGGAAGTCATGTAAAGTACACTGGGAAGAAGCAGAGCCGAGGTAAGGGTACAAGCCACAGGTCAGAAGCCAGGAAGTTACGTAAAGTACACTGGGAAGAAGTGGAGCCGAGGTAAGGGTACAAGCCACAGGTCAGAAGCCAGGAAGTTACGTAAAGTACACTGGGGAGAAGTGGAGCCGAGGTAAGGGTACAAGCCACAGGTCAGAAGCCAGGAAGTTACGTAAAGTACACTGGGAAGAAGCGGAGCCGAGGTAAGGGTACAAGCCACAGGTCAGAAGCCAGGAAGTTACGTAAAGTACACTGGGAAGAAGCGGAGCCGAGGTAAGGGTACAAGCCACAGGTCAGAAGCCAGGAAGTTACGTAAAGTACACTGGGGAGAAGTGGAGCCGAGATAAGGGTACAAGCCACAGGTCAGAAGCCAGGAAGTTACCTAAGGTATAGTGGGGAAAAGCAGAGCCGAGGTCAGGTTATAAGCTGGAGGTCAGGAGGCGGGGAAAACGTCAGGGTCAGGGAAATAGGCGGAAAGGGGTAACTACTGGTCCAGGGTAGGAGGATAAGATCAAAGCACAAATGGGAGCCAGAATACTTACTGCAGGAAGGAACTACGACTGGCTGCGTTTCGGGTGAGGTTGATCCCTAAAGAAGCAGAGCAATCACCCTGAACGATGCGCCTGGAGAAAGGCCCCTCACAACATCAGCGCATGACCTGAAGAAGGGAAACCACCTGTCCACCAGAGCAAAATACAAAACAGAACACTGGCTCTGCTGGAGAGCAGAACACCATGGATCAGTACATGACAAAAATCAAGAAACAAAGCCAGCATAAACAACTCCGAAGTCATGGCGTTCCATCAATGGTGTGTCCACCAATGAGTCACAGCATCAAGTGGTCAATACTGAAGCAAAATCAAGAAACATAGCCAAAGTAAGAACCAATGCTGATCCAAGTGGCCAAGAGAAAACACCAGGAAGAATGAACCTCAATCAGGTGGCAGCATAAGCAACTCCGAAGTCATGGAGTTCCACCAATGGTGTGTCCACCACTGAGTCGTAGCATCCATTGGTCAAAACTGAAGCAAAATCAAGAAACAAAGCCAAAGCCAGAACCAATCACGATCCAAGTGGCCAAAAAAAACAAAACAGGAATGGTAAACCTCAATCATTAGGCAGCATAAGCAACTCCAAAAACCATGGAGTTCCACCAACAGTGTGTCCATCACCGAGTCATAGCATAAAGTGGTCAAATCTGAAGCAAAATCAAGAAATAAAGCCAAAGTCAGAACCAATGGTGATCCAAGTAGCCAAGAGAAATCACCCAGGAAGAGTTATACTCAACCATGACAGGGCATTTCGATTTTGGACACTAGAATGCATCTTGGAAAACCGGTACGTCTTAGACAACCAAAGTCATCGGTCATGGGCCATGGTGACAATGAAAGACAAGGAGGGAAAGAAATGTCCATTTTTGTGCAGAATCAGGATTTGTGGCCAGAGTTGTGGGGAGAAAGCGGCTTAGATGAGGCAGTCCATTGACACCGAGATGACCGCAGGGTGGATTATGAGTAGAAAAGGAGTCCAAAGCCAAGTAATCCATCATTTCTAGAGTTCTCTGTGTCTTCAAATGGATAGTTGCCAAGTATTCCGTAGATAGTTGATCAATTGGAAATGTCAGTGTCAAGAAGAACACAGGTCAATGGATCCACAGACTAAAACATCTTTGTAGAACATTTTTTGCAAAAACAAGGTAGGTACCAAGTTGGAAAGTAGACTTTGGGTACCATTATTAGGACTAGTGGACGGTCAATAAGAAATAGAGAAACAATAATGCTAAAAAATACATTTCAGCTCTTTCTCTCATCAAACCTCTAAAATCAGATGAGATGCTTCACCAAGATACTACAGTGTTCTCCAGGTTTCCCAGCATTCTGCGAAACATCAGACTGTGCCAATATGGGACTGTCCCAACAATGGGGCCATTGTCGTGCCACCAACAAACCAATGACCCCTTTTATGTGCCAGGCAGAGTGCCCCAATAACCAGGGAATGGCTGGCAGAGCACATGATCCAGTACAACCTGGTTCTGACGCAATCATAGAACAAAATCACCACCATTCAGCAGAAGACAACCATATTTGGAGCCGATCACGTTCAATTAGGGTCTATTTCCCATTGGTTTAACCACGAATATCTTAGATTCTATCAAATTGGCCACATGAATCTGTGAGAGAATAGAATCCACTTTGGTCTTATAGAAACCATCTTGTCTTATAACTGAATGATATCATAAGTCTCAGCTAACACTGATGGGGGGGGAAGTTTCACATTTCCATACACATCCCTTCGGCTCTTATTGGTGTATATATCTGAGGAGTTATTTCTTTGTTTGGGATACTATATAAACTGGTCACATGATGTATTAAAGCAGAAATTTTCATTATGCCATAAAATGTGAGTGCTGTATTGATTTCACGAGCGCTTGTAAAATCAAATCTTATTAATATGGAGTTCAAGAGCCAAAGAAGAAGTGCATTTTGCTCACAAGGTCAAGAAAATTCCTGACCTCCCCCCATCCTGACAAATCTATCTTGTCTTATAACTGGACAATGTCGTAGGACTCAGCTAACACTGATGGGCAGGGAAGTTTCACATTTCCATAGCCATCCCTTCGGCTCTTATTGGTGCATATATCTGAGGAGTTATTTCTTTGTTTGGGATACTATATAAACTGGTCACATGATGTAATAAAGCAGAAATTTTCAGTACACCAAAAAGCGTGTGTGCTGTTTTGATTTCCCAAGTTCTCGTAAAAACACATCTTATTAATATGGCGTTCAAGAAGCATAGAAGGAGTGTATTTCGCTCACAAGGTCATGAAAATTGCCGACCTCACCCCATTATGCTATACCCATCTTGTCTTATAACTGAATGATGTCACTATATAAACTGGTCACATGATATAAAAAAACAGAAACTTTCAGTACAATACATAGCGAGTGTGCTGCAATGATTTCCCGAGCGCTCGTAAAACAAATCTTATTAATTTGGAGTTCCAATGGCATAGAAGGAGTATATTTTGCTCACAAACATGTCGCCCAAACAGGGACCCAGACAGACATTATACAATCTAGATTTCAAGTGAGAATTGATCCTCTGTGGAAAGTAATGCTAATAGCTGCAGCATAAGGTAAGAAGCTTAAATCTTATTTATTCAAGCCAATGCCAAGAGGGATCATTACTAGTCCTTGGTGTAAATGTAAATCCCTCTATTACTTTATACAGCAAGTTAAGATCATGAGTGGGACTGAAACCTTCGCATCCTATGTAGCAGCCTATGGCCCTTCAACAACTCCATTTAGTGGGTGCAGAATATTGGTGCGATATATGGTACCAGTCACGGTAGCGCATAGACTCATGTGTCCCAATGGGCAGGAAAATTAATCTTTGCCCCAAGTAGGAAAACTCAACCTGTCAGCGTCTCGGTACCTCCGTGTGATGGCTCCTGTCTCAGATCCTTTCTTGACCTTTATTGAACAGAAGCTTTTAACACTTATTACCGTTAATTAAAAATTTTCAAAAACAACTTTCATGGACGGAGAGAACCTCCGATCCCGCGGACAAGACAAATTAATATAAACAGGATGAATGTTCTCCCTAGATTAGTACATAATAAGCAGCCGGTGCCGGGCCAACTCCCCGCTCTCTTCTGCAGATCGCCGCCATCCATCTTCTCTAAATTTATTTGGAATGAGTCAATTTGTAGACGTAGAAAGAAAACATCGCAGAGACGGAGACACAATGTCACATCCCTGATTAATATCTGTCAGGTTTCTTACACTTTAGTCTGTAAATTCCCGTCATTATTTTTGGACTGTTCTGAAGACATTGCGCCTTTGACTCGATGCAAACAATCAGCTTCTTGTGGTTCTGATCTGAATCCTTAATGAAGACACAAATCTAATGACCATTATCCCATCTCTGTCCTGGACTGTCATTAGTCCGACCACAAGGAAAATGACTGGAAAAAGAATTCTATCTATCTATCTTCTACAGTTGTATGCAAAAGTTTGGACACCCCTGATCAAAATACTGTTATTCTACTCTTCCTTGGAGACGTCTCCAAGTTCTGTGAGATTCCTGGCTTGTCTTGCATGCACTGCTCTTCTTTGGAGATGTCTTCTCGTTCTGTGAGATTCCTGGCTCGTCTTGCATGCACTGCTCTTCCTTGGAGACGTCTTCCAATTCTGTGAGATTCCTGGCTTGTATTCCAGTTGTGTGAGATTCCTGGCTCGTCTTGCATGCACTGCTCTTCCTTGGAGACGTCTTCCAGTTCTGTGAGATTCCTGGCTCATCTTGCATGCACCGCTCTTCCTTGGAGACGTCTTCCAGTTCTGTGAGATTCCTGGCTCGTCTTCCAGTTTTGTGAGATTCCTAGCTTGTCTTGCATGCACTGCTCTTCCTTGGAGACGTCTTCCCGTTCTGTGAGATTTCTGGCTCTACTTCCATGCACTGCTCTTCCTTGTAGACATCGACCCGGTCTGTGAGATTCTTGGCTCATCTTCCATGCACTGCTCTTCCTTGGAGACGTCTTCCAGTTCTGTGATAATTCTGGCTCTTCTTGCATGCACTGTTCTTCCTTATAGACGTCGTCCCGTTCTGTGAGATTCCTGGCTCGTCTTGCATGCACTGCTCTTCCTTGGAGATGTTTTCTCGTTCTGTGAGATTCCTGGCTCGTCTTGCATGCACTGCTCTTCCTTGGAGATGTCTTCCAGTTCTGTGAGATTCCTGGCTTGTATTCCAGTTGTGTGAGATTCCTGGCTCGTCTTGCATGCACTGCTCTTCCTTGGAATTGTCTTCCAGTTCTGTGAGATTCCTGGCTTGTATTCCAGTTGTGTGAGATTCCTGGCTCATCTTGCATGCACTGCTCTTCCTTGGAGACATCTTCCAGTTCTGTGAGATTCCTGGCTCATCTTGCATGCACCGCTCTTCCTTGGAGACGTCTTCCAGTTCTGTGAGATTCCTGGCTCGTCTTCCAGTTTTGTGAGATTCCTAGCTTGTCTTGCATGCACTGCTGTTCCTTGGAGACGTCTTCCCATTCTGTGACAATTCTGGCTCTTCTTGCATGCACTGTTCTTCCTTATAGACGTCGTCCCGTTCTGTGAGATTCCTGGCTCGTCTTGCATGCACTGCTCTTCCTTAGAGACGTCTTCCCATTCTGTGAGATTTCTGGCTCTACTTCCATGCACTGCTCTTCCTTGTAGACATCGACCCGGTCTGTGAGATTCTTGGCTCATCTTCCATGCACTGCTCTTCCTTGGAGACGTCTTCCAGTTCTGTGAGATTCCAGGCTCATCTTAGTTCTTTGAGATTTCTAGCTCATCTTGCATGCACTGCTCTTCCTTGGAGATGACTTCCCGTTCTGTGAGATTCCTGGCTCTTCTTGCATGCACTGCTCTTCCTTGTAGACGTCTTCTCATTCTGTGAGATTCCTATCTCTTCTTGCATGCACCGTTCTTCCTTATAGAAGTCGTCCCATTCTGTGAGATTCCTGGCTCATCTTGCATGCACTGCTCTTCCTTAGAGATGTCTTCCCGTTCTGTGAGATTTCTGGCTCGTATTGCATGCACAGATCTTCATTGGAGACATCTTCCAGTTCTGTGAGATTCCTGGCTCATGTTACATGCACTGCTCTTCCTTGGATACGTCTTCCTGTTCTGTGAGATTTCTGGGTCCTCCTCCCATTCTGTGAGAATCCTGGCTCTTCTTGCCTGCACTGCTTTTCCTTGTAGACATCGACCAGGTCTGAGAGCTTCCTGGCTCATCTTGCATGCTCTGCTCTTCCTTGGAGACATCTTCCAGTTCTGTGAGATTCCTGGCTCATCTTACATGCACTGCTTTTCCTTAGAGACTTCTTCCAGTTCTGTAATATTCCTATCTCGTCTTCCAGGTCTGTAATATTCCTGGCTCGTGATCCAGTTCTGTGAGATTCCTGGCTCGTCTTGCATGCACTGCTCTCTCTTGGAGACATCTTCCAGTTCAGTGAGATTCCTGGCTCCTCTTGCATGCGCTGCTCTTTCTTGGAGACATTTTCCAGTTCTGTAAGATTCCTGGCTCATCTTGCATGCACTGCTCTTCCTTAGAGACTTTGGTCTCTTTGGTAAGTTTTTGGTGGGACATTGTCTCCATAAGGAACCCAAGTGAGTATTGGAAATAGTCCTGTAGAAGGAAAACTGATACTTGTGCCTGCTTTTAAAGAGAGCTACTCTCTTTCCCATGGGGTATTTGCCACATGTGCACTGTTCATAGTCATCTGCAGCTCCAAAAATGGCTACCATGAAAAGGTTGCTTCATTTCCAAGAACCCAGCGGTGGCCTTGGCCTTGTCCTTCACCCTTTAACTGTTTTACAGGGATCTGGACTCACACAGGGTCTCCCTGGCCTTCACCCCTTACCCTTCATACAGGATCTGGGCTTTGGCCACAGAGTCAGCTACTGTTGGTGGTGGAATCTGGCAGGAAGGATAGTCAGGTAGCCGGGTCAGGACCACGAGGTACAAAATCATCAGGCAGGAGAAACATCAATAAACTGGCCGAGGTCAGGGAACCAGGAAGAAACACTAGATGTGCAGAACGCAGGTAAAGCCAGGAAGCACAACATTAACTGGCAGTGGGAACTGGCTCTCAGGGGTCTATAGAGTGAACAGCCCCAAACTGTTCCAACAGCAGATAGAATCTCAAACTATCAAGATTAACCCCATAGCTTCTAGACTGGTCAGAGTCACAAGTCCCAGGAGTAATATAAGATTGATGATGTCAAGCATCACCTGCAACAAAAAGGTGGCACCTCGGTGTCTGGGATCATTACAGGCAGACTCGGGCGTCGACCTGCTGTGTGCTGATTCTGATTCTGGTCTGCTTGTTTCTTTCATCACATGTTGTGGGGAGACACATCTGTTCTCCTCCTATTTATGCTGGTGGAATCTTCCCACCCATGCCAGCTATAGTTTATTCTACTTTGGTCTGTGAGGTGTGATCTCCCAGACGCTCTGGCAAAAGTTGTGCTTATTGCTTGGTACGGTTGTGTGGTGTTTACCCCTGTTGTTTTATATTTCCTTCCTGCTCTTGCTTTCCTCCTAAATCCAATATTAACTTTACCTTTGTGTGTACATGCTGTGCGACAGATTTTTGGTTTTCCTTTGTGTGTGGGTTTCTACACACTTCTGTCACATCCCTTCCTAGTGGGAGGGGGGA